>NC_090838.1:19098409-19401439 GCF_028021215.1 Eschrichtius robustus
ACAAGAGGGCAGGCACCAGTCCCTCCCACCAGGAAGCCTACACAAGCCCCTGGACCAACCTCACCCCCCAGGGAGCCGACACCAGAAACAAGAGGAACTGCAATCCTGCAGCCTGTGGAAAGGAGGCCACAAACACAGAAAGTTAGACTAAATGAGATGACAGAGAAATATATTGCAAACGAAGGAACAAGATAAAAACCCACAAGAACAACTAAATGAGGAGATAGGCAACATACCTGAAAAAGAATTCAGAGTAATGATAGTAAAGATGATCCAAAATCTCAGAAAAAGAGTGGAGGCACAGACTGAGAAGATACAAGAAATGTTTAACAAAGAGCTAGAAGATTTAAAGAACAAACAAACAGAGATGAACAATACAATTACTGAAATGAAAAATACACTAGAGGGAATCAATAGCAAAATAACTGAGGCAGAAGAACGAATAAGTGAGCTGGAAGACAGAGTGTTGGAAATCACTGGCACAGAACAGAATAAAGAAAAAATAATGAAAAGAAATGAGGACAATCTCAGCTACCTCTGGGACAATATTAAATGCACCAACATTCTCATTATAGGGGTCCCAGAAGGAGAAGAGAAAGAGAAAGCACCTGAGAAAATATTTGAAGATATTATAGCTGAAAACTTCCCTAACATGAGAAAGGAAACACTCAAGTCCAGGAAGTATGGAGAATCCCATACAGGATATTCAAATCTTTCAATCAATGTTTTAGTGCCTTATTTAAAAATATGAATGGACAACAAAAGTGTACTAGGTATTTGAAAAAGACTTAAGAGAGACAAAGAGAACCAAAAATAAATGCACAAACAAACAAGCCATAGCAAAAATTCAAAGAAAGGAGAAGCAATTCAGGACTCAGAAAACAAACAAAAGAAAACAAGAACATTGGATTAGTCTGGAGAAAAAAATGAAGCAGTACTTTAAAATTCTGAAGAAAAATGATTTCCAATCTAAAATTCTATACCTAGGCATATTATCACTCTGATAAGAAGGGTAAAATAATGGCACTTTTATTCAGGAACACTGAATGATGTGAAAAAGGAAGAAGCCAAGAAAGAGAAAGACACTGGATCCAGGAAACAGAAGATGTGACATATAAGCAAGGGGAAAAGAATTCCCAGGATTTTAGTGATGGGAAGTTTCAGGATGACAGCTGGGCAGTAGGCCTAGTGAGTGACCAGTACAGTTAAGAGAATGAAGGCAGAGGGCTCCAAGAGGGATACTTCCAGGGAGAAAACTACTTGTAGATTATCTGATATATTTTAATGTATTCAGGGGACTTCCCTGGTGGTCCAGTGGTTAACACTCTGTGCTTCCACTTCAGGGGGCATGGGTTCGATCCCTTGTCAGGGAACTAAGATCCCACAAGCCACATGGCCAAAAATAAATAAATTAATGTATTCAGAAATGATTTTTAGTTCTATTGGATAGTTTGGAGTTGAATTAGTGATTTTGACTTGGGAAATAAGCAAACAAGTAACCAAAAGACTCCAAGGCAATTATCAATACCAGGAAGAACATAAAGTTGTTCAAGTATGAAATGTTATCATAGTATACAGTATCACAGCTGTGAATAATAGAAACTAATCATAATAATATAAATAATAAACATTTATTTAAACAAAAATGCCAAATGTAACTAATTTGGTAAATGGGAATGAGGAAGTATATGTGAGCAAATATATTTGGGGGAGATGACTTAAGAGAACTAAATCTTCATTTACCATAACAGCAAGTCAATAGGTAATAGCTAACAAAAAAAAAATAAAGAAATGGCAATATAAGCACATAATTTATATAAATGGAGATAAAACCAGAAGAAAGAGTCAAAAAAATTTAAAGAAATTGCTTAAGAGGAGTGGGAATTTGGGACTAAGGCTCAAAGGGGCAGACTTCTGCTATTTTCTACTGTAAACTCACAGTTCTATTTAATTTTTTTAAACAGATACATGGGTTGGTCTCATAAAAACAAAAAATGAGAAGAAAAACAGGGGACTTCCCTGGTGGTCCAGTGGTAAAGAATCCGCATTACAATGCAGGGGATGCAGGTTTGATCCCTGGTCAGAGATCTGAGATCCCACATGCCGTGGGGCAGCTAAGCCCACGTGCCACAACTACTGAGCTTGCGTGTCTCCACGAGAGCCCACGTGCCGCAAACTACAAACCCCATGTGCCCTGGAGCCTGCGCACCACAACCAGAGAAGAGAAAAGCCTGCACGCCACAACTAGAGAGAAGCCTGAGCTCCGCAACGAAGAGCTCTCGTGCTGCAATGAAAGATCCCACACGCCTCAACGAAGATCCCATGTGCCACAACTAAGACCCAACTCAGACAAAAATAATAAATAAAAGAAAAGAAAAAAAGAAGTGAAAAGATAAACATATCACTTAGGTCAGGGGACCCCAACCCCCAGGCCGTGGACCGGTACCAGGCTGCAGCCTGTTAGGAACTGGGCCGCACAGCAAGAGGTGAGTGGCAGGTGAGCGAGGGAAGCTTCATCTGCCACTCCCCATCACTCCCCATTGCTCGCATTACCACCTGAACCATCCCCTGCCCCCCCCCACTACCCCCCAGCCCGTGCATGGAAAGATTGTCTTCCACGAAACCAGTCCCTGGTGCCAAAAAGGTTGGGGACTGCTGACATAGGTGGTCTGAGGACCTGAATAATAGTCACATAGCAATATTTCTCTATCTCTTCCCCCCACCTCTGTTCCTTGTAAAGAGTTCTCGGAATCTATGTGGTATCTCACAAGTGTTCTGTGAATTTGTTCTCTTGGCTGCCTTGAAGTTTCTGTTCTTGCTGTCTTTTTTCAAAGGCCAACTAAAGGCCACACCCCTGCTGGCTGCTGACTCTCACTGATCTCTGTCCCCAGGCTGCTGATTCCCAGTGTCAAATTGTTGATGTTTGTGCCAGCAATACTACTTCTTGTTACTGCTGAAGCTGCTGGCTCCAAGGCTGTCAACATTTTACACCCTACTGCCCCCACACACTTGTGTTTTCCTAAATGGGAGAAATTTCTCTCAATTTGCAAAATCAGGAATCAATATTCTCTCTTGAGTATCTGCTTTTATCTTTTATCTTATGAATACTGTGGACATGCAACTGACTTTTCTTTTTGGGGGCTGACTTATAGGAAAGTTCTTAGCTAAATCTACTTGTAATTCTAGAGGGTGGAGAGGATCTTATGGTTTGTATGTTTGTTTATTACTTTTAAGTGACTTTTGGACTTTGTTTTAATCTTACATTTTCACTTGTCTTTTATTCATTCATTCATTCATTCAATACTGTATTTATTTTGGTAAGGTGACTAATATCCTTTTTTTGGAAGTGGGAATATATAAATAATGGAATAAATGTGACAAAAATTTTTAGATTAAAAATATTTCCCCTTATTAAAATCTCTTTATCTTAGGAATCAGGACTGAATGCATGGCAGCTCTCTTGATTACTGTAGCTTTATAGCAAATCTTAAGATTGGAGAGTGCATTTCCTTCAAATTCTTCTCTTTCAACATTGGTTTCGTCATTTTAGTTCCTTTGTCTTTCCAATAAATTTTAGAATTGGCTTGTCTATATTTATAAAAACTTCCGCTAGAATTTTTTAAATAACACCTTTACTGAGATATAATTCACACACTATAAAATTCAACCTTTTAAAGTGTACATTTCCATGGCTTTTTATATATTCACAGAATTGTGTAACCATCATCACTATCTAATTCCAGAATATTTTTATCACCTCAGAAAGAAAGCCCATACCCATTAGAAGTCACTCATTTAATCAGTTGAAGACCTTAGGAAAAAAAGCTTGAGTCCCTGGAGGAAGAGAGAATTCTGCCTTGGACTCAAGCCTACAACATCAGCTCTTCTCTGAATGTCTAGCCTGCTGGACAGTTTTGAATTTGCCAGGCCTCACAGTTGTGTGAGCCAGTTCCTACTCTGGAGAGCCCTGACTAATACAGATTTTGAAATCATACAATATGTGCCTTTTCTGTCTGGCTTTTTCATTTAGAATAATATTTTCAAGGTTCATCCACGTTCTAGCATGAATCCATTCTTCGTTCCTTTTTATGGCTGAATAATATTCTATTGTATAGATATATCACATTTTGTTTATCCATTCACTAGTTGATGGACATTTGTGTTGTTCCCACTTCTGTCGATTATGAATAATGATGCTGTGAACATTTGTGTACAAGTTTTTGTGGGGGCAGGTTTCAGTTCTCTTGGATTTCTCTTCAATATGTAGCCACACCATCTTACATTCCTCTCAGCATTGTATAAGTGTTCTAATTTCTCCACATCCTCACCAATACTTATTAGTGCCTCTCTTTTTTATTGCCATCAGAGGGGGTGTGAAGTGGTATCTCATTGTGATTTTTATTTGCATTTCCTTGATGGCTAGTGATGTTGAGAATTTTTCCTATTTATGTTTAGAGTCATCAAAGGACTGCTTCATGAATTCTGTCCATTTTATAGCTGCATTCAGTGGGAGAGATTGGAAGTATGCTTACTTCATTTTACCTGAAAACAGAAACTTGTTAGTTTTTGATTCTTAGAACAAGAGTATCTTTACATTTTCTAATTATTATTGCTGGTGAATATAAATACAGTTGATTTTTTGATGTTCATGTGATTTCCTGCAAACTTGCTAAACTCTCTTTAATTCTAGTGTTTTATCATCTGCAGATAATGAAGTTTTGTTTCTGTCTTTCCAATCCTTATTTGTTTATTTATTTTACATGATTGTATTGGCTAAGAACTCCAGAACAAAAAGGTAAATTAGAAATGGTGATATGACACCCCTATTTTCTTCCTGGCCAGCCCCCACCTTTAATCATCTTGTTAGCATAAACTACCTAGGGGCCCACGATGGGTCACCTTGTTAGCATAAATGTCAGGTATGGTCCAAAGGGCCCACCATGAATAACAGAGACACTTTTGCCACTTGGAAAATTCCAAGAGTGTAGAGGTTATCTCCCAGAGCTAGGACAAAGGCCAGACCTCTCTTTGGAGGTCAAATTCTTTACTACACAGTGGTATGAGGATTAAATAAATAATTACATGTAAAGCTCTTAAAATATGACCTGGAACATAGTAAATTCTCAATAACTGTTAGTTACTACTATTACTCTTACTATTGTTATTAATCCTTGCCTCTTTTATTTTTGGTCTTTGACTTCTAAGAGAGCCTTGTTACCATTTTAATTTTTACTTTTGTCTATCCAACAGCCTTTGCTTTCCTAGTTTCCCTTCCTCTTACATCTCACATAAGGAGGACATTGCTTGACCGAGAGAGGGAAGGAAAGTGTAGAAATCAAGCTAATGTCTTTGTCCCTTCTCCCAACAATCCCTGCCTCTACCATTCTAAACCAGCATCCTCCTTCCCTTCTTAACAGCTCTCTTTCCTTCACTCCTAAGTTGGAAGATCTTGACACTGTGAACCCAAATTCTTGCATAACAATATGCTGGTACTGGTCCCCACTTTAAACAAGCTCCATCCTGTCTCCATAACTCCCATGTATCTGCTTCATCTACCTGTTTAGACCCTCTAGGATCTGATTTTGCAATGAAAAGTTTAGAGATTATTACCAATAGTCTCTCAACATCTTACCAATAAACAGAACACAAGAAACATTATTAACAAACTTAGCAAAATTTTCTTACTAAAGAATTCTCCTGCTAAAACTCAGGCATACTAAGTTATATATGAAGAGCAAAGCTTTAATGATGTAAGCTCATGTTAATTTTTTGAATAAACAGGTCTTACCCCTTGCCATTGCACCTGAGAAATGGTGTTTCCATATTTTTTTAACTTATGTTACTTAACAAAATGCCTTCATTAAAAAAATGAAGGTCCTAATAGAGAAATCCTGTGTGACACAAACCAGTTGCATGAGATTTACCTTATCGCTAGTTCACTTATCAAATGTTCTTTTCCAAGGGACTGGAACTTCTAGTGCATAATTGGTTTTGGTTAAGAAAATCAGAATTCTGAATAAAAATGATTCCAAGTTGAAATAGAAAATAACTGGTTTTGGTTGTTTAAACAATCATTTCAAGGATTAAGTGACATTAGAGATCATTTAATCCAACTCCTGCCTTTTAAATATAAGGCAACTATCCAAGAATAAACAAAGTTCCATGCTGTGTTTTATGTTTTGAAGCTGTCAGAACCTCTTAAAAAATTAACCACTGCAGGGGGTAGACAGCAGAGGATTTGCTTCTTCAAATGTTGGAAATCACACCATGATTTTCCTATTGTTTTGGGAACAACTACTTGGAAATATTTCAAGGAGTTCATTTTAAGTTCAATCACATCTAAAGTGATGGAATTTATTATAATTTATTAGTCACTGAATATCCATGTGCTCCCATGCATTTCCCAGCTCCCTTGTAGTTAAGTGGGTCTATGTGACTAGTTATGACAAATGAGATGTGAGTGGAAGTGACATGTGTCACTTCTGGGACAAAGTGTAGAGAAAAGAGCACTTGTTAGTTCTTGATGCCTCTCTCTTTTCCTGCCACTACAACCGTAGAAGCTAAATGTCGAGATGGTGTAACCAAAAGATGGGAATAGCCTGGATGTCAGGTGTGCTTAGAAGGGAGATGTCCAGAAGAGCCACGGTACCTGCAGCTAACTTCATGTAAGTGAAAAATAAATGTTAATAGGTTAAACCAATAACAGTTTGGGAGTATTTAATTCTGCAGCATAACTAATCTATCCTGGTTAACACATTAACAATACTATCTTATATTAGCTATGTTTTAAACTTGCCATAATTATCTGAAACATTATTTATAATCTTTGACATTCATACAGATTTGAAACCTTAATATTTATATGCATCTCTTATTTTAAAAAATGATGGCAAGTGAATTCTTATTTTTTCATGTTGAGTGAGAAGAGAGCCCAATAGAAGACTATATCACCTATGATTAATATAAAACATGGTCAAGTTTAATCTTATTTAACATCTTGATTAAATCTGAATAATTAGGTAACCAAAAAAATTTTTATTTAGTTTATAAGGTTGCAATTTGCTATATATATCAGCACAGACTAAGCCATTTTGGAGGACAGCACAAAAGTTCTTTTAGGACTACATGATATATTTTTCCTTTAATGTTTTCCTTTGATTTCCTTAAAGAGATGGATGGGTTAATTTTAATTTGTTTCCACAAAATTGAGAGCCAAAAGTTAGGTAATTTGCTCTAAGCCATACAAATGAATGAAGAAGGTAATACCGGAACCCAGCTTTCATTGTTTCCACTCAGTATATGCTTCCTCAAAAAGATACAGGATGGTAAGTAGGAAGAGATGAAAAAGTGGAGGGTACACTTCTACTTCCAGGAATGATGAGTTAAGTAATTTAGACAAATCCTCCATTGAAGACAGAATGCTGAACAAGATATAACATCATCTTTCTAGAAATAGCAAATTAACAAATAGTGAGAAATTCCTAGGCTAAGGTCCTGGAGAAGATGAAAATCCACAAAGATGTGCCTGGAAGTGGTGCCATTTTGTTCTGAGGATGTTTAGTAATACAGAACAGGGAGTTGAGAGACTTAACTGCCTTTGGGGCTAGGAAGACAAAAGTTGGAGTCCATGGCCCACCACAGTAAAGGCCCTGCACCTTGAGTTGAGACTAAAAGGACGGACACTAGAAATAAGGGTGAATTGTACTTCAGTCTGCTTTTGAGTCATCTGTGCAGCCCAGAAAATGTCAAGCTGTGAAATTGGATTAGGGTAATCTTGGATTGTTGGTGCCTCCAACTGCCTGTCAGAAGCAATGAAAATTCTCTTTGGAGAAAGAGAACATCACTGTAGGCCTCAAATTATTTTTACAAATAATTAAAAATAAAATTGTCAGGACACAGTAAAAAAGAACCAGGTACACAAGATGAAAAATGCCATGAACAAGAAAAATAAAATATAACAGACTACAAAAACAGATCCTCAAGGATTCCAGATACAGATTGTAAAGCAGCTATGCTTATCAAAGTGAAGTAAATAAAAGGGAAGCTTGAATATTTTAGTAGAGAACTGTACAGAATTTTAAAAAAGTAACACATTAGAGTTGAAAAAGAACCAAATAGAATTTCTAATGGTAAAAAATAGAGTAACCCAAATGAAATCAGTGAATGAATTTAAGGACAAATTAGATACAGTTAAGAAAGAATTAGTGTACACGAAGACAAAAGAAACCACCCAGAATGAAGCACAAAGAAAAAAAACAATGGAAAAAGAAAAGAGAGCAGAATGAAAATGTCTAACTTGTTTAATTAGAGTTTTAAAAGAAGTAAAAGACAATGGGAAGAAGCAACATTTAATGAGATAATGGCTGGGAATCTTTCAGCTGTAGACCTCAACCTACGAATTCAAGAAGCCTGGTGAATCACAAGGAGACTTGTTAAAAGAAAACCATGCATAGTCACATCATAGGGAAACCAAGAAAACCAAAGGCAAAGAGAAACTATTAAGAGCAGCTTAAGTTGCTGCTATTAAGAGCAGCAACTTAAGACAGTTGACTGTCAAAGAAGCAATAGTTAGACTGATTGCTGAATTCTTAGCAGCAATCACTGAAGCCAAAAGATTAAGTAATGATACCTTTAATGTGCTGAGCTAAATAGCTGCCAACCCAGAATTATATACCTAGTGAAAATATCCCTAAAATGCTGTGTGAAAATAGCCTCAAGTCAGTAATTAAAAGTTTTCCCTTCTGGTACCTGCTGCAAGTACACACCTGTGTGTACCGCTCTTCTTATTCTTACTCACCTCCAACCTATAAGCTCCGTGCTCTTTGTAACTCTGCAAGGAGCTGTGAGAGAGGTGAGAACAGGAGTGAGGTAGGAAGGCAAGATGGGGAACTCTTAGAAAGTTCTTACTTGGCTAACATTTTTGTAAGATGGCTTCACATCCTCTAGGGCCAGTAAATGTTTGAAAACTGGCTCTCCCACAGGCAATTTCCAGAATTCCTCATAAATACTGAGTTGTCCATGTTTTTCTTACTGCTTTGTAAGTTTTTTGTACATTCTAGATACAAGCCTCTTTTCAATAATATATGGTACAAATACAATTTCCCATTCTGTGGCTTACCTTTCCATTCTCTTAATGGTGTCTTTTGATAAATAGAAGTTATTACTTTTAACAAAGCTTAATTTATCATTCTTTTCTTTCTGGTGAGTGGATATTTTCTTATTTGCAAAGAAGTTCCCCTTTGTCTCTTTTAATAGCAAGGCCAGCCCTTTTTCCTCAGTAGCATAAAACCCAAATTTAACTGTGTGATGTTGAACAGAACTTGGTAGCCTAACCAACAGCCATTTCCCATTTCTTCCCTGCTCACAAAACAATTGATGGGAGAAGAGATTAGGGGAAATGTGCACCCTAAAAACCTAGGTTGTTTGGTCAAAGCACCCCACACCTGACCCACTGAATCATAATTCTGGGACTAGAGTTTGGATGTGTGCAATTTTAAAAAGTTCCCCCGGTTGTTTTGGTTGTATCTTAATAAAGATTACAAAGAAAAAAAAAACCCTCAAGTTTCAGGAATGTGATGGAAGGAAGGAGAGAATTTCACGCAGGGGTTGGAAAATAGTCCAGGGAGGATAAAGATTAAGAAGGGCACAGCTCAACCACCAGAGGGCAGACAGCAGAAGCAAGAAAAACTACAATCCTGCAGCCTGTGGACCAAAAACCACAGTTACAGAAAGATAGAGACGATGAAAAGGCAGAGGGCTATGTACCAGATGAAGGAACAAGAAAAAACCCCAGAAAAACAACTAAATGAAGTGGAGATAGGCAACCTTCCAGAAAAAGAATTCAGAATAATGATAGTGAAGATGATCCAGGACCTCGGAATAAGAATGGAGGCAAAGATTGAGAAGATGCAAGAAATGATTAACAAAGACCTAGAAGAATTAAAGAACAAACAAACAGAGATGACCAATACAATAACTGAAATGAAAACTACACTAGAAGGAATCAATAGCAGAATAACTGAGGCAGAAGAACGGATAAGTGACCTGGAAGACAGAATGGTGGAATTCACTGCTGCAGAACAGACTAAAGAAAAAAGAATGAAAAGAAATGAAGACAGCCTAAGAGACCTCTGGGACAACATTAAACGCAACAACATTCGCATTATAGGGGTCCCAGAAGGAGAAGAGAGAGAGGAAGGACCAGAGAAAATATTTGAAGAGATTATAGTCGAAAACTTCCCTAACATGGGAAAGGAAATAGCCACCCAAGTCCAGGAAGCGCAGAGAGTCCCATACAGAATAAACCCAAGGAGAAACACGCCGAGACACATAGTAATCAAAGTGGCAAAAATTAAAGACAAAGAAAAGTTATTGAAAGCAGCAAGGGAAAAACGACAAATAACATACAAGGGAACTCCCATAAGGTTAACAGCTGATTTCTCAGCAGAAACTCTGCAAGCCAGAAGGGAGTGGCATGATATACTTAAAGTGATGAAAGGGAAGAACCTACAACCAAGATTACTCTACCCGGCAAGGATCTCATTTAGATTTGATGGAGAAATCAAAAGCTTTACAGACAAGCAAAAGCTAAGAGAATTCAGCACCACCAAACCAGCTCTACAACAAATGCTAAAGGAACTTCTCTAAGTGGGAAACACAAGAGAAGTAAAGGACCTACAAAAACAAACCCAAAACAATTAAGAAAATGGTCATAGGAACATACATATCGATAATTACCTTAAACGTGAATGGATTAAATGCCCCAACCAAAAGACATAGACTGGCTGAATGGATACAAAAACAAGACCCATATATATGCTGTCTACAAGAGACCCACTTTAAACCTAGGGACACATACAGACTGAAAGTGAGGGGATGGAAAAAGATATTCCATGCAAATGGAAATCAAAAGAAAGCTGGAGTAGCTATACTCATATCAGATAAAATAGACTTTAAAATAAAGAATGTTACAAGAGACAAGGAAGGACACTACATAATGATCCAGGGATCAATCCAAGAAGAAGATATAACAATTATAAATATATATGCACCCAACATAGGAGCACCTCAATTCATAAGGCAACTGCTAACAGCTATAAAAGAGGAAATCGACAGTAACAGTAATAGTGGGGGACTTTAACACCTCACTTACACCAATGGACAGATCATCCAAAATGAAAATAAATAAGGAAACAGAAGCTTTAAATGACACAATAGACCAGATAGATTTAATTGATATATATAGGACATTCCATCCAAAAACAGCAGATTACACGTTCTTCTCAAGTGCGCACGGAACATTCTCCAGGATAGATCACATCTTGGGTCACAAATCAAGCCTCAGTAAATTTAAGAAAATTGAAATCATATCAAGCATCTTTTCTGACCACAACGCTATGAGATTAGAAATGAATTACAGGGAAAAAAACGTAAAAAAGACAAACACATGGAGGCTAAACAATACGTTACTAAATAACCAAGAGATCACTGAAGAAATCAAAGAGGAAATAAAAAAAATACCTAGAGACAAATGAAAATGAAAACACGATGACCCAAAACCTATGGGATGCAGCAAAAGCAGTTCTAAGAGGGAAGTTTATAGCTATACAAGCCTACCTAAAGAAACAAGAAAAATCTCAAGTAAACAATCTAACCTTATACCTAAAGAAACTAGAGAAAGAAGAACAAACAAAACCCAAAGTTAGCAGAAGGAAAGAAATCATAAAGATCAGAGCAGAAATAAATGAAATAGAAACAAAGAAAACAATAGCAAAGATCAATAAAACTAAAAGTTGGTTCTTTGAGAAGATAAACAAAATTGATAAGCCATTAGCCAGACTCATCAGAAAAAGAAGGAGAGGACTCAAATCAATAAAATCAGAAATGAAAAAGGAGAAGTTACAACAGACACCGCAGAAATACAAAGCATCCTAAGAGACTACTACAAGCAACTCTATGCCAATAAAATGGACAACCTGGAAGAAATGGACAAATTCTTAGAAAGGTATAACCTTCCAAGACTGAACCAGGAAGAAACAGAAAATATGAACAGACCAATCACAAGTAATGAAATTGAAACTGAGATTAAAAATCTTCCAACAAACCAAAGTCCAGGACCAGATGGCTTCACAGGTGAATTCTATCAAACATTTAGAGAAGAGCCAACACCCATCCTTCTCAAACTCTTCCAAAAAATTGCAGAGGAAGGAACACTCCCAAACTCATTCTATGAGGCCACCATCACCCTGATACCAAAACCAGACAAAGACACTACAAAAAAAGAAAATTACAGACCAATATCACTGATGAATATAGATGCAAAAATCCTCAACAAAATACTAGCAAACAGAATCCAACAACACATTAAAAGGATCATACACCACGATCAAGTGGGATTTATCCCAGGGATGCAAGGATTCTTCAATATACGCAAATCAATCAATGTGATACACCATATTAACAAATTGAAGAATAAAAACCATATGATCATCTCAATAGATGCAGAAAAAGCTTTTGACAAAATTCAACACCCATTTCTGATAAAAACTCTCCAGAAAGTGGGCATAGAGGGAACCTACCTCAACATAATAAAGGCCATATATGACAAACCCACAGCAAACATCATTCTCAATGGTGAAAAACTGAAAGCATTTCCTCTAAGATCAGGAACGAGACAAGGATGTCCACTCTCACCTCTATTATTCAACATAGTTCTGGAAGTCCTAGCCACGGCAATCAGAGAAGAAAAAGAAATAAAAGGAATACAAATTGGAAAAGAAGAAGTAAAACTGTCACTGTTTGCAGATGACATGATACTATACATAGAGAATCCTAAAACTGCCACCAGAAAACTGCTAGAGCTAATTAATGAATATGGTAAAGTTGCAGGATACAAAATTAATGCACAGAAATCTCTTGCATTCCTATACACTAATGATGAAAAATCTGAAAGAGAAATTATGGAAACACTCCCATTTACCATTGCAACAAAAAGAATAAAATACCTAGGAATAAACCTACCTAGGGAGACAAAAGACCTGTATGCAGCAAACTATAAGACACTGATGAAAGAAATTAAAGATGATACCAACAGATGGAGAGATATACCATGTTCTTGGATTGGAAGAATCAACATTGTGAAAATGAGTATACTACCCAAAGCAATCTACAGATTCAATGCAATCCCTATCAAATTACCAATGGCATTTTTTACGGAGCTAGAACAAATCATCTTAAAATTTGTATGGAGACACAAAAGACCCCGAATAGCCAAAGCGGTCTTGAGGCAAAAAAATGGAGCTGGAGGAATCAGACTCCCTGACTTCAGACTATACTACAAAGCTACAGTAATCAAGACAATATGGTACTGGCACAAAAACAGAAACATAGATCAATGGAACAAGATAGAAAGCCCAGAGATTAACCCACGCACCTATGGTCAACTAATCTATGACAAAGGAGGCAAAGATATACAATGGAGAAAAGACAGTCTCTTCAATAAGTGGTGCTGGGAAAACTGGACAGCTACATGTAAAAGAATGAAATTAGAATACTCCCTAACACCATACACAAAAATAAACTCAAAATGGATTAGAGACCTAAATATAAGACTGGACACTATAAAACTCTTAGAGGAAAACATAGGAAGAACACTCTTTGACATAAATCACAGCAAGATCTTTTTTGATCCACCTCCTAGAGTAATGGAAATAAAAACAAAAATAAACAAGTGGGACCTAATGAAACTTCAAAGCTTTTGCACAGCAAAGGAAACCATAAACAAGACGAAAAGACAACCCTCAGAATGGGAGAAAATATTTGCAAAGGAATCAACGGACAAAGGATTAATCTCCAAAATATATAAACAGCTCATTCAGCTCAATATTAAAGAAACAAACACCCCAATCCAAAAATGGGCAGAAGACCTAAATAGACATTTCTCCAAAGAAGACATACAGAGGGCCACGAAGCACATGAAAAGATGCTCAACATCACTAATTATTAGAGAAATGCAAATCAAAACTACAATGAGGTATCACCTCACTCCTGTTAGAATGGGCATCATCAGAAAATCTACAAACAACAAATGCTGGAGAGGGTGTGGAGAAAAGGGAACCCTCTTGCACTGTTGGTGGGAATGTAAATTGATACAGCCACTATGGAGAACAATATGGAGGTTCCTTAAAAAACTAAAAATAGAATTACCATGTGACCCAGCAATCCCACTACTGGGCATATACCCAGAGAAAACCGTAATTCAAAAAGACACATGCACCCGAATGTTCATTGCAGCACTATTTACAATAGCCAGGTTATGGAAGCAACCTGAATGCCCATCAACAGACGAATGGAGAAAGAAGTGGTGGTACATATATACAATGGAATATTACTCAGCCATAAAAAGGAACGAAATTGAGTCATTTGTTGAGACGTGGATGGATCTAGAGACTGTCATACAGAGTGAAGTAAGTCAGAAAGAGAAAAACAAATATCGTATATTAATGCATGTATGTGGAACCTAGAAAAATGGTACAGATGAGCCAGTTTGCAGGGCAGAAGTTGAGACACAGATGTAGAGAATGGACATATGGACACCAAGGGGGGAAAACTGCGGTGGGGTGGGGATGGTGGTGTGCTGAATTGGGTGATTGGGATTGACATGTATACACTGATGTGTATAAAATTGATGCCTAATAAGAACCTGCAGTATAAAAAAACAAAACAACTAATACTAAACTTTCATTGGGTTATTTGTATGGAAATATGTTAATATAAATGTTTCAGACATTACATGAAATTTCTAAAAATCTTATATTTGTATGTGTATGGAAATATGTATGGAAATATGTTAATATAAATGTTTCAGACATTACATGAAATTTCTAAAAATCTTATATGTTCTGGTATAATGTTATAAGTAATAATCCTAGTTATTACTTTAAAATGTATATCTCAGAAATAACTAATTTTCTTGTCAACTGCATTATTATGTACTTTCATCAAATCTTTAAAAAAAAAAAAAAAAAAAGAAGGGCACAAACTTCCAGCTCTAAGATGAATAAGTTCTGAGGATCTAATGTACAGTGTGGTGACTATAATTAACGGTACTGTATTATACACTTGAAAGTTGTTGAGAGTGGATCTTAAATGTTCTCACCACACACACAAAAAGATAATTATGTGAGGGAATGACGGTGTTAACTAACCTTATTGTGGTAATCATTTGGCAATATATACATGTATTAAATCATCATGTTGTACACCTTAAACTTGCTTGTTATATGTCAATAGTATCTCAATATAAAGCTGGGAAAAAAATGCAAGGCATATGCAAAAACTAACAAGAAAGATATGGGCTACAAATATACCAATGGTACCAAGCAATTCAAATTTTAATTTTGTAGGCATTTATACAAGAATGAGGATTCTAAAAAATACATGGCGATTCTTTGCACATTTGCAGAAAAATTATCTAATAAATTATCTAATTTTAAAAAGATTAAGAAAAATGTGTTGGATTTAGTTTGAATCTTCAGTCATTAGTAAACTAAGAACACTTTTAGTTTATAGAGGTGTGGTATAGAATTTGGGTTACATGATGTTAAAGATAGGGAATAAGGAGTCAGAAAGCAAAGAACAGGTATATATTAAATATTTAAGCAGAGAAGATGGTAATAAAATGTTTTGCAGAGTCGTACACAAAGCGACGTTTTTCAGTTTTAAGATTTGAGATCCAGGGGAATTCTCTGGTGGTCCAGTGGTTAGGACCTGGGCCCTTTGGTTTGGGAACTAAGATTCTGCAAGATGTGTGACGCGTGGCACAGCCAAAAAATAAAGAAAAAGGAAAAGAAAAAAAAAGGCTTGAGATCCAAGACCATTAAAATCCTTGAATCTTAGAGCTGAGAGGAACCTTAAAGGTCATCTAGTCGAATTCCGTTTGATACTTAAGTTTTCTTTACAAAGTCCTGTCATTCTGTCTATACTCAAGCTCCTTTGTTGGGGAGGTCTGCAGTGTTTCCGCATGGCTTTGAGTGAGGGTTTTTCCTTGTCCACTTTCCTCCTCAGAGTTTACTGATTGTCATATTTGAAACAGGAGGACAGGTGTCAGCTGTGACGGAATGTCATCTCAGTAATTTATTTAATAGCTTTCCAAAGGAAATGATAAAAAAGGGTCTGGCTTGAATTTTATTTTCCAAGGGCGAACACTGGATCAAACTTAAATAAATAGGACAGTGTAAGAAATAGTGGTTCGTCAAGAATGAAGTTTTGAAGGTCAGTCCTTTGTTTTATTTATTTATTTATTTAGTCCTTTGTTTCAGACGTTGTGAGGAAAATTTAACTGTGTGGTATTTATTATGGCAATCCCAAGTCAGAAATTTGAGGGGGAGCCATATCATTTAGGAATGACTTTGGCTGAAAGAAACAGAATATCCGAATAAAACTGCTCAAACCACATGACCCATAATATGCCACTTAAGAAAACGTGTGAAAGCAGGTGATGACTGGGGTGCTCAGCAGCTGGATGACGTTCGGGCACAAGGGCTGTTCCCTTGTCATGCCCGTTCTGGCCACCAGATGGCGCAGCTGCTCTACACAGTGTATCCTCAGAGCGCCGAGTCCCAAGCAGGAAGGAAGGAGACGAGCAAAAAAAAAGGGCTTTCTCTTTCTCTTAAGTCTCCCTAAGCAGGAAGAAACATTGAGGCTCCCAGCAAATGTCTTGGGCCTGAATTTGACCTCATGCCCATCGCTAGACTCACAAAAGGGAAGTGAGAGTGACATGATTTGCTTAGGCTCTGAAAATGGGCACATCATTGCCCAATCGAAATAGGGCTTTTATTTTATGTATGTAATTATTATTATTATTTTTAAGCCAGAAAGAAGTGGGCAATAGCTGCTGGGTAGGCTACTAATAGCCTTGCCAGAGGAGCTCAGGAGAAATTATACGCGCTAAATCCACCCGGCCCCGTGCCAAGGCAGGATAATGCCTCTTCAGAAACTAGTAAAATGTTTTTCTTCCTCTGATAATTATTCATTCTCTTCAGTGACTTAGAAAAACTTCTTGGACTACATTTCTTGCCATTAAGTACTTGATGAATATAGAAACTGACTGTAAAACTATTTTTAAAAGTCACTCTGCTTCTAACCGAAACTTCTTACTCTGGCTCTTAGCACTACACGAGTTGTACAAATCACCTCCAGTTTACATATTACAGAAGAGCCTTACATGGAAAAGAATAAATCATTTTCAAATTAGACATTCCATCTAGAACTGAGTAGCTGATTCCCAGCACTGTCTTTTATTTCTGACATGCTTTTACATGAGAGTAATGTTCTACTTGCAGTAATTCTCAGGATAAAATTTTCTTCTCAAAGCTCATTTTATGAAGTGTTTTTTGTTTTTTTTAGTTTTGGAGAATAAAGCAATTATTCTTGCGTTTTGAAATTGCACATCAAGTCCAGGAACATGGATTATTCTTTGTTTTTGAAATTGCATATCAAGTCCAGAAACACTGACTTTTTAATTTAAAATATTAATGTCAAGTGATGGCTGTAAACATCTCCTATTTTCACCCTCATTCTCTCAGTGTGCCTCTCTTTCTTGGTAGATCCTCATTCCTACTGGATTTCCATTGCACACCAATTATCTCAGGCTACCGCTGTTTACTGACAGCTGTTCTGTGCCCACCATGCAGCCACCCTTCTGCTGGTAACTGGACTCTTATTCCCATCTGTGGAAATCCCTGCCTCCCCAGTGTGGTTGCTTTGGCTGCGGCTTCACCCCTGGCTCAGGCACAGAGCTTGTGACCTAAATCAATCCAAATATTGCATTCCCCTGGACAGACTGATTCAGAATCAATGAGAAGTAATGATACTTTTGCTGGGACTTCTGGGAGAGAGATTCATTCTCTGTCCTGCTAGATTTTTATGTTTAATGCAAGGCTCAGAGTTGCTGTAGCCAACTTGACATCTTAAGGGGGAACCCTGTGAGAACTGACCTGTGAAGAGAGAGAGAGCTGAGAGAGAGAGAGAGGCACCCTGGTGATACTTTTCAGCCTTCAATCCAAGATAACAGCGTAGAAGCAAGCCCTATTCCTGGACTGTTCAGTTACATAATCAAGTAAGTTCCTGTTTTGTTTAAGCCAGTATTTGGATCAGATCTTTTCTCACTTGCTATCAAAAGAGATCTACCTGCTATCAAAAGCTATACAAATGTTCAGAATCTCTTATGACCAAGAAGTGTCCTCAGATACTGAACATGTCATAAAAATTAATATGGAAAATACTTGTTAGGGAATAAATGCACATAACTTATTATGTCTAATATTTTTGCTGTCTTTTCTCCAGATAATAATGTCCACTCATCATACAATATAGAAAAGAGTTTGAATTAGTATCCTCCATTTTACATACTTAATATATTCTTTCTTTTTTTGTTGTTGTTTTTTCTAAATTTATTTATTTATTTAATTTTGGCTGCGTTGGGTCTTCGTTGCTGCACACGGGCTTTCTCTAGTTGCGGTGAGCCGGGGCTACTCTTCGTTGCACTGCGCAGGTTTCTCATTGCGGTGGCTTCTCTTGTTGCAGAGCACGGGCTCTAGAGCGCAGGCTCAGTAGTTGTGGTGCACGGGCTTAGTTGCTCCGCTGCATGTGGGATCTTCCCAGACCAGGGCTCGAGCCTGTGTCCCCTGCATTGGCAGGCGGATTCTTAACCACTGCACCACCGGGGAAGTCCCTCATTCTCTTTAAAGGCAATATAGGATTTCTTGTGAGGCAACTGACATTAACTTTTTTCATTAAAAAAATTAAGGTATAACTTATATACAGCGAATTTTACCCTTTTTAGTATACGGTTCTGCAAGTTTTGACTAACACATATCTTCCTTGGTCATTTTGATAGATACTGCCAAATAGCCCTTTTGAGAAAGTTGTGTAGGTATGTGTATCTGCTTTTCTACAGTCTTGTCAATTCAGATGTGTCATCAAACTTTTTGATCTTTATCCATCTGTAGGTGAAAGTGGTATTGCATTATCATTTAAAATTTTATTTCTCTTATTATGACGAAGCTTATCATTTGTATAAGATTCATTTAGATGTCCTTTCCTGGGAATGATCCAAACCTTTTCTTTTTTGGTCCATTTTTCTACAGGGGGTTGTTCTTCTTATTCATATCAAGTAAGGACTCTTGATATATTAAGAAATTAGTCCTTGTTTGGTATATAAATTACAAAAATTTGGGGAACGATGTTCACAGAAACATCACATAAGAACTGCACCCCCCCCCACACACACACACAACAAACACTTAAACCTTTGTCAACCACTGGGAGCACACTGTATATACAAAATTCTACTCCAGGAGAACTAAACTTCCAAAATTAGGTTTTGGCTTAGGAGATTGTCATGCTTTGCAAAGGAATCAGAGATGTATTGTCTAGAAACAAAAATAAAATGCACGTGTCTGTGCAATTAACTGTATAGTCTTTGAACAATCTACAAGGATTAAGGGTAAATTTTAAAAAATATATTTATTTATCTATTTGGCTGTGCCAAATAGTTGAGGCACTCGAGATCTTCGTTGCAGCATGCGTGCGGGATCTAGTTCCCTGACCAGGGATTGAAACCGGGCCCCTTACATTGGGAGCATGGAGACTTAGCCACTGGACCACCAGGGAAGTCCCAAGAGTAAATGTTTTATTATCTATAATATAACTGACCTGGGTCTCTCTAATTAATACATGAGAATATCCATCAGTTAATTTCAAGCACATGGAAAAATATAAAGTCACTTCTGGGTGCTTCCTGCCATACCTTTCCAAAAATATTACATTATACTAAAATGAAGAATACATTCACAGTTGCAGTGATCTAATCTCCAAACTGCACACGTAATATTCATTAGAGATCTCTATATTTCAGGATATAATGGAGAAGAGGTGGGATGTAAGAAAATTAAAAATTACTTTATTTTCACATGGCATGGAGAAATAAAATGTGTTATTTGGCCCCCAATACTGCAGAAGACAGCTTGTGAACTAAAAATGAGGGCACAGAAAACTTTACTTGATTTATAAATTTATAGACTGTTTAGGAGAGAACCTCCAGGAAGAGGGAGATGGAAATAGGGAGAGAAGAGTGACTCAATACGCCTTCTTACATATGGAATGATGGACATAAGGGTATAATTAAGTCATCCATTATGAGCTTGTATAAGGTTAGTACAAAGGTCACTGCCTTTGATTTTTTTTTTTTTAGAGCAGAGAAAGATTTATTGCAGGGCCATGCAAGGAGATGGGTGGCTCATGCCCCAAAATACCCTGAACTCCCTGAAGGGTTTCAGCAAAGAATTTTTTTTTTTAACATCTTTTTTGGAGTATAATTGCTTTACAATGGTGAGTTAGTTTCTGCTGTATAACAAAGTGAGTCAGCTATACATATACATATATCCCCATGTCTACTCCCTCTTGCGTTTCCCTCCCACCCTCCCTATCCCACCCCTCTAGGTGGTCACAAAGCACCGAGCTGATCTCCCTGTGCTATGCGGCTACTTCCCACTAGCTATCTATTTTACATTTGGTAGTGTATGTATGTCCATGCCACTCTCTCACTTTGTCCCAGCTTACCCTTCCCCCTCCCCATGTCCTCAAGTCCATTCTCTACGTCTGCGTCTATGTCTTTATTCCTGTCCTGCCCCTAGGTTCTTCAGAACCTTTTTTTTTTTTAGATTCCATATGTATGTGTTAGCATACGGTATTTGTTTTTCTCTTTCTGACTTCACTCTATATGACAGACTCTAGGTCCATCTACTGCCTTTGATTTTAATTTGCGTATTGATATTGAACATTTTGTGTACTCTGTCATTATACATGACTTTTTTCAAACATGGATAATTGGTAGAAGTCATACATATTGGCAGCCTTTTAATTCTTTCTCTTTCACACCAATCCTTTTGTGTAACCAGCTCACTGAACAAGCAGGACTTGTACTTTGTGACCATAGAAGCAACTTATTTTTATTTCCTACTCTCTTTTTAAAGCTCTCTGTGGGAGGGAAGCCCTTGCCTTCCCCTCTGGGTGGAGATTCCAGCACTTGCATCACATTCTGCTCACTTTCAGGTAATAAGAATCCTTATGGTGGCTTTAAGTCCCAAACACAACCTCAACCTAGTAATTAAAGGGCTTATCCCTTACTTCAGCTGCGGCCTGTTGCAGGTGAGAGTCTGTGATCCAGGAAAGGTGAGAGGGGGAAACAGTTTCTCTTGCTCACGTGCCTCTCCCTAGCTGGACGCTGTCTGTGAGGAGCCAGGAGCCAGGAGCCAGGAGCAGGCATGGGAGCAAGGAGCGAAGTGAGTGGTAAGAAAGTACCTACTGGTGGATACTGGCTGGCTTCCCTTCTCCGGGCCTAGTGATGCCCACTCTCATGGGCAGTTTTCTAGGTCCTTCATGCATTCTGCTCCTGGGCCTTCACTGACCCATCCTGTCACCTGAGAAGCGCCCTTTCTTTTGGTTGGTTGCACCTGCTCTCTTCTTGGCACTCTCCTGCTTTCTACCTATGTCCCCTCACACCACAAAGCTGCCCTCGAGGGCAGGACCCACTGAAATGACGTCTGGACAGCAGGAGAGGTCCTGCTCATGCTGTGGGTGTGGGCAGCCCCTGTGTCACCTTTAGCTTTCTCAGTCATGGGCCCCTGTAAGCAACCCTGTTTGGAGTGGGTCTCCAGGACATCCTACTGAAGCTCCCTTACCTTTGAGGGGAAGGTTTCAAAGCTTCCTCCAGAGGAACCCTCCTCACAAAGTTCTTCCTCTCTCCTCTCTCAAGACGGTAGGGCCTCAGTGTGGGTTCCTTGTCTAACCTGTTCTTGGCACCTGCTTTGAAGTTCCCACATGGCCTCACACCTCACTTTGGAATCTGAAATCTGTCAAAACTGGGTGCATGAGTCAAACCTCCCAGTTACACATCTTGTCATGTTGTTTTCTCTTTTTCTTCTGAAGGAAACTCCTTTTACTTGTAGAGTTATTGCTAGCAAAACTTTCTCCCTGCCAGAGGGCATCACTCAAATTGGTGAAATGGCCTTTATTATCTCATGTCCCTGGGAGGCCCCTCAGCTGTCTTTGTCTCTTTATTTAGGTCACCTGTTTTTGATTAGGCAACATATACACATGGTATAAAATTCTAAAGGCACAAAAGGGAAGAGCGTGAAAAGCAGGTTTCTCCTCAACCCTGATCACTTGGATTCCTCATCCCTCCCTCCAAAAGTAACAACTATTTTGAGATCTGGAGTATGTTTCCAGAAGTATCGATACAGACACAAGTATATATGTCTATGAAACCTTTTGCTTATAAAGGTAGCATGTAACACACTTTTCTGTACTCTGTTCTTTCCACTTAATATATATTGTAGATCATTACATACCAGCACATATAAAGCTATCTCTTTCTTTGTAATGTCTACATTAAATTTCAAGGGGTATAACATAATTTGCTTCACCAGTTCCATAGTTATAAAGATTCAGGTTTATCTTTGTTGACTGATTTAAATAACCCATTTACGTAATGGTTTGAGCATGGGCTCTGGAACCAGGCTGTCTGTATTCATGTTTCAGCTCAACCACTTACTTTCTGTGTGGCGTGAGGCATTCTACTTAACCTCTCTGTGCTTCACTTGCTGCATCTCTAAAATGGGTGTAAAAATACTTACCTCTTAGAGTTGTGACATTAAATGAGTTAATACATGTAAAGAGCTTACAACCATGCTTAGCACACTAAGCACTTAATATACGTTAGTGTTCATTCTTACTGGATAAAATTGCTCTGTGCCCTCCTGCTGTTCCTAAGCCTGGTCTCGATCGGTAGAGAGAGGGAGCTGTTGTCTCTCCCCTGTGGTGTTGCGGGGAGGGACTGTGATTCAGACGTGCTGTCTGGTACTTGCTGATCTCAGGGGGGCCTGGGTGCTCTTTGCTGCTTTGTTTCACAGGTCAAGTCTGGGGTCTAGGACTTGTGACCTGGTTCTCACAGCTAGCTGAGGCCTTATGGCACTTCCTGGGCCACTCACCTTCCCTCCTGGCCCTAAAACCCATCTGAGGTCTGGCTGCTTCTCCAGTTTAGCCCAGTCCAGGCAGTTTGCTCTGTGTTCTCTCAATTCAGAGCCATGGCTTGCTTTTTCTTTTTTTAAATTCTATTTATTTATTTATTTATTTTTACTGTGTTGGGTCTTCGTTTCTGTGCGAGGGCTTTCTCCAGTTGTGGCGAGCGGGGGCCACTCTTCATCGCGGTGCGCGGGCCTCTCACTATCGCGGCCTCTCTTGTTGCGGAGCACAGGGTCCAGATGCGCAGGCTCAGTAATTGTGGCTCACGGGCCTAGTTGCTCCGCGGCATGTGGGATATTCCCAGACCAGGGCTTGAACCCGTGTCCCCTGCATTGGCAGGCAGATTCTCAACCACTGCGCCACCAGGGAAGCCCAGAGCCATGGCTTTCTTACTTTGGTGATCCCCTCTGACAAGCTTCACTCTCAGCTTTTGTCAGGAGTCTTCAATAAGTTTCTGGGCAGGAGCCTTCTTTGTCTTTTGTGTTATGCTGTAATCTAATGAATGCACCTCTCCAAATTCTCCATCCTCTCTTGGTTGGCTAAAGGTTGTCCTGTAGTACTTTCTTCCAGAAAGGAACAACAGTTCACCCTTGAACAACATGGGTTCAAACTGAGAGTTCACTCACACGTGGATTTTTTTCAGTAAATATGTTGGAAAATTTTTTGGAGATTTGTGACAAATTGTACAAGCTCACAGATGAATTGTGTAGCCTAGAAATATCAAAAAAAATTAAGAAAAAGTTAGGTATGTCATGAATGCATAAAGTATTATGTAGATACTAGTCCATTTTATCATTTACTACCAAAAAAATAAACAAATCTATTATAAAAAGTTAAAATTTATCAAAACTTATGCAAATAAACACTGCGCCATTCGCAGCTGAGTGAAATGTAAACAAAAGTAAAGATACGGTATTAAGGCATAATTGCATAAAATCAACTGTGGTACATACTGTACCGCTGTAATAATGTCGTAGCCACCTCCTGTTGCTATCGTGCTGAGCTCACATAAAATGCCGGGTGACACATTTTCTCCGCATGAGCAGTTGGTGGCTCCAGTAAATTGCACGTCGTAGTAAAAAGTGATCTCTTGCGGATCTCGCATATTTTTCTTCGTGTTTACTTCAGTACTGCAACCTTGAATAACACATTGAATCCACATGAAGTGCCACTACTGATGCTGGAAGTGCTCCCAAGAAACAGAGAAAAGGCATGACGTTACAAGAAAAAGTTAAATTGCTTGATATGTACCGTAGATTGAGGTCTGCAACTGTGGTTGCAGCCATTTCAAGATAAATGAACCCAGCGTAAGGGCTATTTAAACAAGAAAAGGAAACTCGTGAAGCTGCTGTCGCTGCAGCTACACCAGCAGGGGCGAAAACCTTGCACTTTTTTGCGAAATACCTTTTTATCTGGCATTGAAGATGTAGTTTTATGTGCTGCACGATTGCTATAAGAAAGGCATACCTATAGACTCTAATATAATTCAAGGAAAAGCAAGGTCATGCTCTGACATCTTAAAGCAAAAGGAAGGTGAAGAATCTAAAGCTGGAGAATTTAATGCCAGCAAAGGATGGTTTGATAATTTTAGAAAGAGGTTTGGCTTTCAAAACATCAAGATAACAAGAGAAGCAGCTTCTGGCTGACCGAGTGGCATCAGACAGGTTCCCAGACACCATTAAGAAAACCACTGATGAGAAAGGGTATCTGCCTGTACGGGTTTTTAATGCAGATGAAAGTGCCCTATTCTGGAAAAAAAAAAAAAATGCCATGAAGGGCATTTATTAGTAAGGAAGAGAAGCAAGCACCAGGATTTAAGGCTGGAAGGGATAGGCTAACTCTACTGTTTTGTGCAAATGCAGTTGGGTTTATGATCAGGACTGCCTTTATCTATAAATCTGCTTTCTCCCAAGCCTTGAAGGGAAAAGATAAACACCAGCTGCCAGTCTTTTGGTTGTACAAGAAGGCCTGGACAATAAGAACCCTTTTTCTGGATTGGTTCCATCAAAGTCAGGAAGCACCTTTCCAGTAAGACTTTTAAAGTTCTTTTGATATTGGACAATGTCCCTGGCCACCCAGAACCCCATGAGTTCAACACCAAAGGTGAGGTGTTTGAGTGGTTTACTTGCCCCCAAACACAACATCTCTAATTTAGCTTGTAGGTCGGGGATCATAAAGACCTTTAAGGCTCATTACACACAATACTCTTTGGAAAGGATTGTCAACCCTATGGAAGAGAACCCCAGTAGAGAGAACATCATGAATGTCTGGTAGGATTACACCATGAAGATGCCATCATTGTTAGAGAAAAAGCTGTGAAAGCTCTCAAGCCCCAAATAATAAATTCCTGCTGGAGAAAACTGTGTCCAGATGCCGTGTGTGACTTCACTGGATTTATGACAGAGCCAGTCAAGGGAATCAAGAAAGAGATGTGGATACGGCAAAAAAGGTTGGGGGAGGGAATGAAGGGTTTCAGGATATAGGTCTTGGAGAAATTTAAGATCTAATAGACATCATACCAGACGAATTAACAGAAGATGACTTGATGGATATGAGTTCTTCGGAACCGGTGCCAGACGATGAGGAAGAAGATGTAGAAGAAGCAGTGCCAGAAAACAAATGGACATTAGACAATCTGGCAGAAGGATTTTGATTATTCAAGACTGCTTTTGACTTCTTTTATGACATGGACCCTTCTATGATATGGGCACTGAAGCTAAAGCAAATGCTGGAAGAATGATTGGTACCGTATAGAAACATTTTAAGAGAAATGAAGAAGGAAAAAGTCAGGCAGAAATCATGATGTCTTTCTGTAAAGTTACACTGAATATGTCTGTCTCTCCTGCCGCCCCTTCCATCTCCTCCACCTCTTGCACCTCTGCCACCCCTGAGACAGCAAGTCCAACTCCTCCTCTTCCTCAGGCTGCTCAACATGAAGATGGCAAGAATGAAGACCTTGGACTTCCCTGGTGGCGCAGTGGTTAAGAATCTGCCTGCCAATGCAGGGGACATAGGTTCGAGCCCTGGTCCGGGAAGATCCCACATGCCGCGGAGCAACTAAGCCCGTGCGCCACAACTACTGAGCCTGCACTCTAGAGCCTGCGAGCCACAACTCCTGAGCCCTCACGCCACAACTACTGAAGCCCGCACGCCTAGAGCCCACGCTCCGCAACAAGAGAAGCAGCCACCTCAATGAGAAGCCTGCGCACCGCAACGAAGAGTAGCCCCCGATCACCACAACTAGAGAAAGCCCGCATGCAGCAATGAAGAACACAGCCAAAATAAAATAAATAAATTAATTTTAAAAAAAAGAAAAAAGAATGAAGACCTTTATGATGATCCACTTTCACTTAATGAATAGTAAACAGTCATCATGCTGTACAGTTAATAAACTTACCTGCTGTGTATGTATGTGAGTGTGTTTGTGTGAAAATCTAATAATTGTATGGCAAGAACTATATGAGACATTTTTGTGTCATCATCATCATTATCATCACCTAAGTATTCATTGTGTAGAACACTGTGTGCAAGACTTGGATTGAAGTGGAGATCCTATCCCTACCTAGGCATAAGGTGAGTGATATTTAATATAAACTTAATACTGTGTTAGTTTTCTTACTGTTTTATAACTTTAAAAGAATTACATTACAGTACAGTGCGCCTCTCTTGTAATTGGAAAAACAGTATCAACCTATCATCACAGTGTTTTGTATCATGCAAAACAATATTGATGTAGGCACTGACAGACAATTCATCTTGTAAACATGATGTAAACTTACAGCATTGATAAATACAGTACAGTACTGTAGATATATTTTCTCTTCCTTTTTTTTTTTTTTTTCTAAATTGGGGTATAGTTGCTTCACAATGTTGTGCTAGTTTCTGTTGTACAGCAAAGTGAATCAGCCATATGTATACACGTATCCCCTCCTTTCTGGATTTCCCTCCCATCAAGGTCACCGCAGAGCATCGAGTAGAGTTCCCCATGCTATACAGCAGGCTCTTACTAGTTATCTATTCCATACATAGCAGTGTATACATGTCAGTCCCAGTCTCCCAATTCATCCCACCCCCCTTCCCCCCCTTGGGGTCCATACGTTTGTTCTCTATGTCAGTGTCTCTAGTTCTGCTTTGCAGATAGGTTCATCTGTACCATTTTTCTAGATTCCACATATATGCGTTAATATATATTTGTTTTTCTCTTTCTGACTTACTTCACTCTGTCTCTAGGTGCATCCATGTCTCTACAAATGACCCAATTTCATTCCTTTTAATGGCTGAGTAATATTCCACTGTGTATATGAACCACATCTTCTTTACCCGTTCATCTTTCAATGGACATTTAGGTTGCTTCCATGTCCTGGCTATTGTAAATAGTGCTGTAATAAACATTGGGGTGCATATGTCTTTTTGAATTATGGTTTTCTCAGGGTCTTCCTTATGTTTTTAGTAATAACATTTTCTTTTCTCTAACTTACTTTTTTGTAAGAATACAGCATATAATACATATAACATACAAAATACATGTTAATCAATTTTGTTATCAGTAAGGCTTCTGGTCAACAGTAGGCTATTTGTAGTTAAGTTTGGGGGGATTCAAAAGTTATATGCAGATTTTTGACTGCACATGGGTCAGTGCCCCAAACCCCTGTGTTATTCAAGGGACAATTGTATATTCCCTGACTTTTGGCATGCTTGACAATATTTGTCTGTTGCATTTATATTAAATATGCTGAGTATGAAAATCTTGGATCACACTCCTTTCTTTATAAGGATTGCCTCACTGTGTTCTATTGTTGAATGTGACTATGGAGAAGTCTAAAGCTCATCTGAAACTTTTTCCCTTTAAAGATTAGTTGATAATTTTGCATGAATGCTCAAAGTATTTTTTTTCTTTATCATTAAAGACCAGTAACTTTATTGGGGCATGTTCTTGTTGACAATTCAAAATGTTCATTTTCGTTTGTTTTGCTTTTTTTCCTCAAGCCTTTCTTCTGTGTTCTTTAAAGGTTTTCAAGAGTTCATTGTTAGTTTCTTTGTTGCTCTTATTGTTATCCTCAGTTCAATGATGGCAAATGCCTTTTCCCTGCTTTTTTCCTGAATTCTTCCAATTGATTTAAAAAATTAACTTTTGTGCAATATTTTATCTATGAAATTATAAAGTATATATAAGGCATAAGGACTAATCAAACAAAGATTTGACCGCTAACATTTGGGTTAGAAGTACACCAACTTAAACTGGCAAGTCAATTCTAAAATTTATCTGGAGGGCTTCCCTGGTGACACAGTGGTTAAGAATCTGCCTGCCAATGCAGGGCACACGGGTTCAAGCCCTGGTGCAGGAAGAGCCCACATGCTGCGGAGCAACTAAGCCCGTGCGCCACAACTACTGAGCCTGCGCTCTAGAGCCCGTGAGCCACAACTAGTGAGCCCGCATGCCACAACTACTGAAGCCCGTGCGCCTAGAGCCCGTGCTCTGCAACAAGAGAAGCCACTGTAATGAGAAGCCCATGCGCTGCAACGAAGAGTAGCCCCCGCTCACTGCAGCTAGAGAAAGCCCATGTGCAGCAACGAAGACCCAACACAGCCAAAAATAAATAAATTAAATAAATAAATAAAATTTATTTTTTAAAAAATTAAAAAAAATAAAATTTATCTGGAAATTCTAAGAACCTAGAGAAATCTTGAAGGTGGTGATCTTGAAGAAGTAGAATAAAGATGAAGGACTTAGACTTCTAAGCATTAGATTTCTTATGAAGTTAAAATAATTAAGAGAGCATGGTGTAGGTACTAGGAGAGACAAATAGATCAAGGAAAAGGAGTCCAGAGATAGACCCACACATGTACCGTTCCATGATTTGTTATAAATTTAATTCGGAGGAAAAGATGTTATTTTGAATAATGGTGCTAGGCAAATTGGCTGCCCACATAGGAAAAAAAATGAACCTTGACCCCCATCTCCCTTCATAAACCAACATTAATTTGAGGTGGATCATAGAACTGAATGTGAAAGTTAAAACAATAAATCTTAAAAAGAACATGGGAGAATATCTTTTATGATTTTGCTGCAGGCAATGATCTCTTAAACAGGTTGCAAAAAGCACTACATATAAAATAAAATATTGACAAGTTGGTCCTAATTAAAATTAAGAATTTTTCATCAAAAGACATCAAAGGAGTGAAAAGGCAAGATACAGACTGGGAGAAGAATATTTGTAGACATATATCTAACAAACGACTCCTACCCAGAATGTACAAATAACTCCTTCATATTAATAAGAAAAAGACAACCTGATAAAAAATGGGCAAAGACTTGAATGGGTACTTCACAAGAAGTAAGCACGTGAAAAGTTTCTAAATTTGAGTCATCAGGGAAATGTAAATTAAAATTACAATGAGGTGCTTCTACCAGAATGGCAAAAATTAAAAAGCTAACAATATCAAGTAGAGGCTAGGCTGTGGAGGATGTATTCCTGGTTTAAATTAGTACAGCCACTTTGGAAAACGTTTTAATTATTCAAAGCTAAATATACATGTACTTTATGACCTAGAAATTCCACTCCTTTGTATATTCCCAATAGAAATGAATGTTTATATCCCCCCAAAAGACAAGTACAAGAGTGTTCATAGCAGCTCTTTGCGCAATAGATAAAAACTGGAAACAGTTTAAATATTAATGGATAAATAGCCTCACATTCATGTAATGGGATACTATGTAACATTGCAAATGGATGAACTACTACTATTCACAACCATGTGGATGAAACTCATAGACACAATGTAAAGTGAAAGAATGTATAAGAGTACCTACTATATGTTTTCATTTGTAGAACATTCAACACTAGACAAAACTAGCTGATGGTTGATGATAGTGGTCAAAACAACAATTACCTTTGACTGGGAAGGGCAGGGAGGAGCCTTCCAGGATGTTGGTAGTGTTCCATACCTCTTCAGAATGGTGGTTGCATGGGTATGGTTACTTTTTAAAACTTCATCAAGCTATACATCTAAGACTTTACTATATATAAATTCTACCTCAAAGAAACAAATGTTAATGCTAACTCATTTGTTAGCTTCAGTCGTCTGGTCATTTTCTCCTTGAACCCTTGTATCTCTGCTTTGAGTGTTTGTTATATACAGGTTATTTTTTTCTAGAGGTTATTTTTTCTTTAGTTCCTTGAGTTTATGGAGATTTGTTTGGTTATGATTTTCACTGGCTTTGTGGCAAGATTTTTCTGCTGTTATTCTTTATCTGCTAGTCATTTTTCCCTCTTGATTTCCTTCTTTTTTCTTGTATTTTTGTAAAGAGCTGTGCTGTTCCCCTTTTGATTATTTCCCACCTTTAGTAAGGGCACTTTTTCCTGCAGGGCTGATACACTACCCATTTCCAAAGGACAGCATCCATATTGTATTCTCTCCAGGGGGCGCCGTTCACACAGAATATGATATGAATAGTGTCTTCTGAGACACCTCTGCTGAGACGACCTATCTGCTGAAATTCTTGTGGCAAAGGGACCAGAGCAGAGTGCCAAACCTCTCCCCGAGCCCCCATGATATCAGCGGGGTTTGTATGTGTGCTTGTGTGAGCTGGTCTAGCCTTTCCTCCTCTTCAGAGGAGAAGGTTAGCAACTGCAGGGCAGCTTATTACTGACAGCCATTCCTCTACCTGACATCACCATGGTGGGTCTGTAACCTTCTTTCCTCACCTGCTGTCCCTGCCCTCTGTGGTCTCCAAAAGGGTCCGAGGAAACTTCAACAGCTGACCTGCACCAATTCTTGTTCTAAGCAAGTATTGTTGGTTTTGCACCTCAGGTATCCACTTATGTTTGAGCTGAGTTCTGCCAGCTCTGCAGTATGCAGTTTCCCTGCCTGGATCTCTTTTCTCAGGTTGGATTATCGCCATAGAAAACAGCCTTCCTTCATATATATTAAGGTTCATGGTGAAAGCGGCTTAGCCATTTCATCAAAGATGAAGTTTCTTATTCTCCTTATTGCTTTCAGGTGATTTAAAATATTTTGCTGTCACAAACAGTGCTGCAATGTATATAATTCAGTTTGTATATATGCAAGTGTATCTGTAGAACAAAGCTCTAAGATTGGAATTTGGGTTAAAAGGGTATGTGCATTTATCATTTGAACATTACCTAGAGGTTGTACCAACTTATACTCTCATCAGTAAGCATGCCCATTTCCCCAGATCCTTGTCAACACCATGGACTATCATACATTTTGGTCTATGCCATTCTAGGAGGTACAAAATGGAGTCTTAGTATATTTTGAAATAACATTTTCCCTTTTTGTTTATTTAAGAATCACTTGTCTTAGTGTTACCTTTGTACTTCCTTTTCTACAAACTGTCTATCCATTTTATTAGCCCATTTTCCTACTGGGTGTTGGTCTTATTGATTTGCAGGAACTCTTTATATTAAGGAAATAAGCCCTTTGTGATACGAGGTGCAAATATTTCCCCCAGTTTGTCATTTGTCTTTGGATTTTGCTTAGAGTAACCGTTGCTTTATTGATTTTTTTTATTCACGAAGCTGCAGTTATGGATCTCTTCTTTGATGACTTATGGCGTTTTTACATCCAGAGAAATGATCTTCAGTGTAATGTAAGGTGAATCCTTTTGTGGTCGCCACCCATGGTGAAACAGGGCTTAGAAACATGGTGAAATAGGGTCAACATCATGCAGTATGGCTTAAAGATCAGATTTTATTGAAGAAACCTACAAGCCAGGGGTCAGCAAGAAGAGATGAGGTGAGCAGTCCTCTATCTTCTCATCATCCTGTGGAGAGACATACCAGAGCCTGGGTGATCAGCTAGACACAGAGCAGGTTTGAGTTTCAGGGGAAGGATCCCTCATCCTCCCCGCAGTGCTCTTCCTTCTTACTGTGCAAGCATCTTGTTTGTGGGGGGGATAATGAGACTACTGGGCACCAAGAAGTCTAGATTTGGTATTTAGGATTATGACTATCCACAGGGATTATTTAGGAAAGCTAGCTGCCCAAAACTTGGAGACTTTGGGGCCAGTAGGAAGTTGTATAATAAACATTGAGAAGGGTAATTATGCTGATATTTCCTAATTTTTTATAGCCAGGGGGTCAAAAGATTTCATTTAAACTGATAAGTCAGATAAAGCAGTATAACACACTAAATAGCACAAAGGAAAACCCTAAGACTGATTCTAAAATTGGGCCAAGTTCTTGGTTTCAATGATAAAATCCATACTCATTAGTTTAGGCAGAAAGGGATTTATTAAGTAGCTCATCTAAGCATTGGAAAGGCTGGAAGAAACGGGCTTTAGGCTAACGTTCTAGCACCAACTCTTAGAACTACATTGCAGAACTAGCCTGGTGAGATAGCTGCGGCCACTTGTCCTCAGCCATGCCCAGGAAGGCACTTCCTCGAAACCACGAGCTGCTGCCTCCAGCTGCAGAAATGTCCTCCCCAGCACAGAATGCTCTTCCCCCAGATAGCTGTGTGGTTCCCTCCCTTTGGCAGCCCCCAGTTGGCTTCTACTCCTGGGTTTGAAGTTTGCAGATTAAATTTGGCCCTGGGCCCCGAGAGCCTTAATAATGGCCTTGGGCATGGAGACTCAGTATAAATCTGTTTGTGTCCTCAGCTTTCATCTTTCATTACCCATTGCTGCTCACATGCCCCAGGGATAAATCCCGGCTTCAGTACTCTTCTTCTTTTGAAACAACTGGGTGGTTTCTTTCCCCAGGAACTAAGAGAACCATTTTCTGAAGGGAGAAGAGTGGCTTCCACCTAGTTGTATACAGAGTAGACATGGATCAAGTGCAAATTCCATCTCAGAATCAAAAGGGAGATGTTAAGAGTATCTTGTGCTGGACTCTCTGTAATTGCCTTTAGGGAATTAATACATTTAGTGTCCACACTAAAGGCTAGTGTCCACAGTAGGCATTTGAAATCATTTATTATTTTATAGATTCAAAATTTTTTTGACATGTGGGACAGCCTTTTGATACCAGTCAGGTCAAAAAGTGGGTCCCCAGTTCATTGGTGATGTCATTCCATTTCACACAGACTCCCTGGTGTGTTCTTCCTTTCCGAGTCTGCACACCACATTCATGCACTCTATGGGGAGATTATTTTTAGTCATCAAATTCCTTGACAAGCTGGTGATGAATTTCTGCTAGAAAAAAATTTTTTTTGCATTAAAAATATCAAATCACAGCATGAATTTCATCTGGGAACCACATGTCTAGGAAAGTAATTATTTCAAACCCAAGGGCATAACCGACCACAGCTAAAATGGATCCAGTTTATGGTTCTGCCATACTTGCTCATAAAGCATTGTACTCCCAACAAAATCACAGTGCTACACACTGGGTACTGGCCACTAGCCTTGTAAATTTCTTCTTTACTGACTTGGATATTTGAGACCTGAACTTCAAGGGAGTTTGTAGTCTCTGGAAATGGAGAACAGGGACCAGCTAAAATGATCAACTTTGAGGGATTCTGAGAGCATGACATGCATACGCAAGAAAACAGTACTACAGAAAGTTCTCGAAAATCTGCTACCTGTATTAATGTTGACTGTGGTTCTGAGAGGAAATTTGATTGTAAGTTCCTTCTAGGAAAGGAAGGAGTGTATCCCTAGCACATACCTGCTTGGTAGGTGCTTTGATGATGAACGGAAATAAAACCTTGACTTCATGAAGGAAAACAGCAGTGTCTCCTGTAGCTGCCATTCAAAAAATAATCATCGAATGAGGGGCAGTGAAGGGTAATTATACCCCTTAAGGGGTAATTCAGCTAAACTTTGCATCTGTGCTTGTGCACAACCATGTGGGTAAGGGTAAGCTTCCTCAGAAAGACATTTTCCCAGTGGAAAAAGACTTAGAACTGAATTAGAAGATTTGGGTCTTGATCCTGAGACTTGCTATCTATTTGACCTTGAGTACCTCACCATATGTCTCTGAGACTCAGTGTGTTCTATATAAATCATTTATGAAAATATAATGGGCATGTGGACGAGTGCATTCATTCGGGAGAACAATCCACCCTTACCATGAGGAGTTGGGTGAGAGTAATCCTTATGGCCCTGTAATCCCCTAGAGTAGCTCACCTCTGTGTATAAGGGCAGCTTTATGAGGATGTTCATTGCATATAGAGAGTGTGCAGCAACCTAGTATCCATCTCTAGGGGAATGGGTAAATAAAATATGAAGGATTTTTATCACAAAATACTCTGCAGCAACTGGAAGTGATGAATTAGAGATACAGAGAGCAACATGGATAGATCTTTAAACATGGCCTTGAGCAAATGAATAAGACATAACAGTATCATAGAACGATTCCATGTTGGCTAATTAGAATCACAGTCATGGAAAATAACCCATGTATTTATCAGAGATACATACCCATCGAGGACATATTTCAAACATGTCAGAAAGATACCTATGGAGTAGGGATTGGGAAAAATAACAGTATAAGAGAGGGGCCTTATCCAAAACCAATGATGAGAATATGGCTTAATCATCTCCAGCCTAATTAGAAACATAGCAAAAAATGCCATTCTTTACCCCATAGTTGGAATTGTTCCACTCACCCTGCTTGCTATCATGGTGTCTCTTTTTTTTTTAATTGTTCTTTAGGAGCCCATGGCTTTTCCTAAACTCTGTTCAGTGATATCATGGATAATGCTTAGAGTTTAGGTATAGTTTGCAAATATCCCTTTGTTCCTTAGATTTTCCTAGTCAAATTAAGTATTAGATGTGAATATAAAATAATGAGTTTTTAAACTTGATCCAAATGAATGTTATTTCTTCCAAGTACTCATAGATTCCACCAGTTCTGCCAATGCTTGAAACATTTTTGGAACTTTTGTGTGTGTGTGTGTGTGTGTGTGTGTGTATGTTTGTGTGTGCATGCATGCACAGTCATTTAAGGATCAGCCGAACTTTATATTATTTAAAAGCCTGGCCTTAGTTACCTGGTCACTGTCTACCTCTCCAACCTCATCTCCTTCCAGTCTCCCCACCTTGCCCACAGTGTTCCAGGGACATGTGCCTTCTTTTAGTCTCTGCTGCACGTGAAACTCATTCTTGCTTGGGGCCTTTACAATAGCTGTTCCCCTTGTCTCAGATGCTTATCCTTCTGATCTTCCTTTTCAGGGTGGGCTCCTTCTTGTCATTCAGGTCTTGCTTAAATATCATATCCTTAGAGAAGCTCTTTCTGATCACCCAACTAAAGAGCCATCTAATAATGTGCTCTGCCACCACTCTGCTTTAATTCCTTCCATTGCCACAACTTGAATAAAAGTTGCATACCCTCAGTACCTAGAAAGGTGCCTGTCACATAGTAGGTGCTCAAAGGATGTTTGCCAAATACATTGAAGAGTATGATTAACTCAGATCTCTGTGCCTGAGGTCCAGAAAACAAGCAACATAAATGTAAGGGGTTAGTATAGATTCTTTCTCCCTTGTTAATTTATTACAATTTATTGTTTATTCTTTTATTATGTCACTTCACACTTTGCTTTGTACCACATATGTCTATTTATAAATGTATCTATTTCTCCTACTAAGTTGTGGGCTTCTGAAAAGAATGAACTGTGTTTCTAAAATTTATATCCCTTAGAGGACTTAGCACCAAATTTTGATATTCTGAGTACTAGATATATATTGCTATCAGATTGAACTGAATCTGAGTGGCGTGAACAAGTGTGCGTGTGTATATATGTGTGTTAAAGAGGGCATGTAGGAGAGAACACAGTTGTATGGGCCTGTTTGGGTACTTTTTGTGCCAATGATTTTTAGACTGATTTTGAGTGTCTGCTTACATTTAGAAAGTGCGTATTTGGACAGAGATCAAATTTCTGGACCATGTAGTCGTAATAGCCTAAATTCTGTAGGACAAAAAGCAAAATAGACAAACGGGCAAATGGAAGTAAGGTCATATACTTAAGATGGCACATACCCATTTTACACAATACTCTGCTCTTTTCTACATAAAAACAATGACGTTAGGGAGTTAAAGGGGGGTAAGACCACAAAACCCAGGGTTACCCCAATATTTAACTGGAGTGGGTGGAGCAGATAGATTGTGAGTGACTTGAGGACTGACCCTGTGTCCTACAAATTTTTCTCTGCACTAGCTAGCACAGCGCATAATGCATAGGAAACGCTTAACAAAAGTTTGTTAAATGATGGATTAAATGAAAAGTGGATACATGAACAGTAATGAGATTGATTTTTTATATGACTCATAAATTGGCTCGGAGACCGTTGGCTCAGGAGGAACTCAATTGAATAGTTCCAAAAATGTGGCATCGTTGACCTAAGTGTGAAGTCTCTCTAGAGTACATATTTATCTGTAGAAGTGGCATTACTCTCCATCGTCACCATCTTCCAGTCTCTCAGACTAGAAACGTTACAAGCTTATATGAGCCATCTACCTTACTTTTCTTCCACATCTAAGCAGTCATTAATTCCTGCCAGATTTACCATTGCCTTTTTGCCTAATTTCTAGACAACAGCCTCTTAATTGGGGTCTGGCCACAAGTACCCTTCCCCTTTGCAATCAATCCTCTCTCAACTCACCAAAGTTATCCACCTGTATTTAGTACAATAAACAAGCTGGACTTGGGAGGATTTGAGCGAAAAGCAACTTTGTTCTATCTTATAACTGGCCCTTTAAAACTGCTCTCTCCAATCTTTCTTCCCTACCCATGGGTATTGAAAAGTTCAGTCCAATCTAATATGAAAACTTCAACTTCTTATCCCAGTTAAAGTTCTCCCTTCCACTAGTATGGGCCTCAACCAGACTTGCAAACATATGGTGAAGAGGCGGGGTTCACAGTCATTTCTTCTCTTTTCTCACCTCCTCTTGCACTAGCTGAGCCCAGGAGAGAAGAGGGATTAGAGAAAGAGGCACGGTCTTCAGTAGCTCCTGCAGTTGTAAGAGCAGAGCCCTCTGTGAGTGGCAGATCTAACGGGCATTTCTCTGGTGGGGTGATTTTGAGGATTCATTTAGAGACCCTTCTTCCCTGGGATATCCTACTATAGCATTGCTTAGACAATACCCGCTTCAGGTAGGTTCTTAAAATTCCTCCCTTATCACCTGGATTCCAGCAGCCTCCCCCACCCCCGGCAGTGTCTCTGTTGTTGGAGTCATCTAGAAGGGCCTTGTTGAGTCTATAGGATAACTCAAGTCCAACTCTCTTCCTCATATCCTCATGGCACAGACTTCTGTATTGTTTCTGTAGTGAAGCTTGTTCCCTCTGGGACCCACTGGCTTTGCTGCCCAAGGTGCCACAGTCAGCCTTTTGCTAAAGACTTTTTTTCCAGTGGAATCACTCGGTCCCTTCTCTTAGCCTTCGCTTGCAAAGCCTGGAGGTGTGTGAAGATCTAAACGTGGTAGAGCCAGCTCTAGGCATCTCTTTGCAAGTCCTGCTTAGACAGTCTTGTATCTCACTTAGGATGTCTATGAGTGGAGAGAGACATAAACCTACTGTTCTCAGCTTTGGAGCCTCAGCCAAAACCCTGAGAAAGGAAGAGCCCTATTTTAACATGCTGTTACATTCCTTTAAAAACATCAGATACTGTTTTGTTTTGTTTTAATTAACTGTTCTAAGCTTACAAGGCTTGATTTTAAAGTCCCAGAAAGACATTTTAGGAAGCTAAGTAATGGATCACTGAAACCCCATTATTTTGCAAATGAGAAACTAAAGCACAGGAAAGTTGATTGATTTATGGAAGATCACACAGCTAGTCATGACTGACCAGAGCTTGAACCTAGATCTTCGGCCCCCAAATCCTGTGCTCTTTCCACTACATTATCCTGTTTAACATGCTTCTCCTTAAAGAGGACCAGAGACATTTTCTCTTGAAATAAAGCTATCTATATGTAAAAGTCAAATGAAAATAATACATACTTTTAACAACTTTCAAAGTCTACAAACTGGATGCTGCGATTATGGAGGATTTTAATTTTTTTGGCTTACCTATATTTTCTAAATTTTCTATGATGATCATATATTTCTTTTACTATAAGGAAACAATACATACAAAATTATTCTTTTTAAGTATAGTTCTCTATTATAGGAAATAATTCTGTATAAATGAAAACAAAATTGCATCTATATACTTTTTGGTGAGTCCGTTTGAGTAGAATAATAAGACCTGAGTTAGGGAATTCTCTGACAGTCCAGTAGTTGAGACTTGGTGCTGTCACTGCCGTGGGCCTGGGTTCAATCCCTGGTTGGGGAATTAAGATCCCAAAAGCTGTGTGGTGCGGCCAAAAGAAAAAAAAAAAAAAAAGACCTGAGTTACAGTCCTGGAGCTACTTAACTACATGACCTTGAGTTAGTCATGTGACCTCTTCGGGAATCATTTCCTCAAATGTAATGAATGGAGCCTGGACTATATAACATATAAGATGTTTTTCAATTCTGAAAATAAAAATTATTTCTTAAAAGCCTTATGAGGAGCAATTATGAACATTTATATGAAAAGTCTCAAAATATAAATCTCCATGTAAATTTATGGTAATAAAGGACCATGGTTTCTCATCCTTCTCTAAAATGGGCCTTCCAAGCAAATGAGGTCAACCTTGTCAGTTTATCCAAGCAAGACACCCTGCCCCTGTATTTACCCTGAAGGGCTCCACTTGTCCTCAAGTCCCACGTCCTCCGTGAAGTCCCCCTGACTACTCCAGCCCTCCCTGCCACCCCTTCCAGTTCCTACAGACTCTGAGCCTGCACCGCCCCATCATTTGTTGCTCTTCTCTGTTGCACATTGTGATTCCTTGTGTGTTAGATTTTCTTCTCCAGCACATTGCCTGCATTCAGCAGCCGCCTTTGCTGTCTCTGTTTCCCCCACTACTGCCCACAACAGGCTTGAACACGCAGGGCCTCCTCCATGCACATTTGTTAGTGAGAGGTGTCCCTTAGGAGGAAAAATATCTGAAAGGTCCAATTAGAGACTCAAGCGATGTGGGGTCCCTGGCTGTCTTTGGAACAGGGCGCCATCCTCAGCCAGTCTTGGTCTAGAAGCAAATGAAATTGATCCCTTTTCCTCCAACTCCCTTTGGGTCTTTCCCCTCTCTGGTTCTGGGCAAGGCTGACTCTGGTTTACTTTGTGCTGCTGTCACTTCCTGGAACTGGACCCACGGTTTGGACCTCTTCTGGAAAAGGGATCATGAGTCTCTCCTTACACTGCTGGCTCCAGGTGACCTTCCTTGGGCCAGGCCGAGGGATTAGAGTCGTCCAGAGCTCTAAACTATCTGGCGTATGTTTTGGGCCTCTTGGCTGAGAAGGCCAAAACACTCGTGGTGAGCTCTGCTGATTTTTACTGTCTCGAAGGACCTGGGGGAAAGGAGGTGGAGCCACCTCTCTGCTGTCTCTAATTGGCTGTCTCTTCTACGTTCCTCTTCCACCCTTCGTGCCTCCTCTTCTCCCCTTTCACCCCTCCCTAACCACTGCCCTCTGGCTGTCTTTCTGACTTCCTGCCTTACTTTACTTGCCTCTGTTATCTCCTCTTCTTTCCCACTGGGCCCAGCTCTTGCCCTCTCTATCTATCAGCCTACCTTCCTGTTTCTGGTTATTTCCACTGTCTTCTCGGCCCACAGAGCAAAGAGGGGGAGAAGAAGTGGTCACCACTCTTGTGTTCCAGATTGGGAACTAGATGATTTCGATACATTTTTCTCATTATGAGAGCTAGACTTGTCATTTTAAGATGGGGAAACAGAATGATTGCATCAGCTGCACCTCAGAACCTGGTCAAGGGTCCCAACAGGAGTTGTCTTACATCCTGTTGTTCAGCACCAGCCGAGAGGCGGTGGAGGCACTGGCACTGGGGTGAGATGTCACAGGAGTAGTGGAAGTCCTCCGAAGTAGGCCACATATGCTCTGCTGTACGGTTCTGAGCTCTCTGATAAGCCCTTCCGAGCACAGTGCCTCAAGTCACACATCCAGAGTGAAATGTGGGTGTTTTAATCGCTGAAGAGAATCCTTCATACTGCTCCTTCAGCACATAGCTGCCTCTCCTGCGCCAGGAACCGCAGGGAGCCTATTGCTTCCCACCCTGAACTTGTTCCAGAAGCGTTAGGTGATGCTCAGTACAATTTTCAGTTGTTATCATATGAGGCCCTTAGAGACACTTCTCAGTTCTAGCAATTAGCCGCACCGGGGTCAACCAAGTGTTCTCAGCTCTAATTAACAGCTGTGTTGAATCTGGGACACATACGATTCCTTCGGGGATATGCTCTTCAAACAGAAACAAAACCGGAATATCAAGCTCTTTCCTCCTTATCAGAGGCTATGAAGTCTGAAAATTATTGCTGAGGGTATTCTTAATAAAAATTCCGGGAAGCTGAGTGGCTTCTGGGCTGAATTATGAATTTAAAGGTAAAAATATCATCTCGGCTGTACCATGAAATCATCCAGTGGGGCTCAGGAGGCTCCAGGGAGTGCTAGGGGGATTAGGTGCCTCCCAGATGCACGCCCAGAGCTCAGCTACACCCAGCAGGCTACATGATATCATTGCCACATGAATCAAAGGCTTGCTCTCTGGCTTCAGAAGGAAAAGGAAAAGGAACAGAATACTCTGTGTTGGGAGTCCTGCCCCGAGCGGGAACTATGCTGATGCCTGCTCAAGTTGTTCTCTGGGTATGCTGGCTTCTTGCCCTGCCTGACAGCTGCAGGAGTTCTGTAAGAAATCTGAGGGAGAATTTCCTCTGCAGCCATGACTGAGACACCCAGGATCAAGAGCTTTGCAGACAGAAAAGACATTACCCTTCAAATATCCCGAGTCATCTATTAGGGTCAATAAGCAGCCGGCAAAAGCAGGACAGCTGGCTGTCCAGCCCCGGGTGGAGAAAACGTATTCCCCTGGGAACCAGCCAGTTGAATTTTTCTTTACTAACTGACGGCAAATGTACAGAGGCATTTAAAAATAAGTATATTTTAACACTAGAATGTTTCAAATGAATAGAAATGTACAGAACAATGCCGATTAACAAATGTTAACTTTGTGCCATACTTACTACTTCACATATTTTTCTAAATAATTTACATATATGTTCGAATCTTCCCCCGCTTTCTCTGGCCTCACTCACCACCGGTGTCCTGAGGTTGATATGTATCTTACTGTGTATCCACATCCAAGGGTATGTATTCTTCCTACACATGGATGTATCCATAAGCAATAATGTCCTTCTCTCTGTTTTTGAAATGTATGTAAATTGTATCATTCTGTACCTCTCCTTTTGAAACATTTAATAATTTCTCTCAACATGTTTCAGAATCATCCACATCAGTGCATATAAATCTAGTTCATTCATTTTAATTTCAGAGAGATATTTTATTATATGACTGTTTCAAAATGTGTGTATCCATTCCCTTATTGATAGACTTTAAGTAATTAAAAAAAATTTTAATCACAAACATGTCTGCAGTGAATAAGCTTGTACATGTCTCTTGGGGAACATATGGGAGATATTTTTCTTTAGGGCAGTGGTTCTCAAAGTTTTGCTCTCATAATTCTTTTACACTGTTAAAATTATTAAGGACCCCAAATAGCTTTTGTTTGTGTAGATATATCTATTGATGTGTATGGTGTTTAAAATTAAAACTGAGAAATTAAAAAAATATTTATTTAACAATAACAAATCCATTGTGTTTAACATAAATAATGTGTTTTTAATGAAAAATGACTATATTTTACCAAAAAAATTAGTGAGAAGGTCATTGTTTTGCATTTTGCAAATCTCTTTAATTCCTGGCTTGATGGAAATTATATCTCCTTCTGCATTCAGTCTGTTACAATATGTTGTCTTTGTTGAATTATATGAAGAAAAATAGGCCTCACATAGGTATGTAGTTGGAAAAGGGAAGAGTATTTTAATAACCTTTTAAGGTAACTTTGGATATTCTTCATGAAAGATACTAAATCAATAGTCAGTAAATAATAGTTTCATAAAGGTTGCAGTGTGGAATCTGAAATAATGTCAATGAACTTCTCATACTCTGTTACACATAAAACCCATTGATCTTTCTCGGTCGTTTGGAAAACATTGCTTCACTGAATTATATGTCTTACAAGCATCGACAGATTTCATTATACAGTATCAAAAAAGCGCATTTATTTATATTACCACTGACTTCATCATAGAAGTTTCTGAAAGCTGGGAAACTCTCAAGGTCATAGTAGTGGATGTAAGTTTTCCAAAATTCTAACTTTTGCTTGAAAGCTCAAAATTTATCATTGGCAACAGATGCAGTCAGTTTCTTCCCTTGAAGTGACAGGCTCACTTTGTTCATTTATGAGAAAATGCCTGCCAAAATCCCAAGTCTGAATAACCATAGTTTGTCAGTCTTTCTTTCAAGTAGAAATGGTGTTCCATGAAAAAAGCAGCTAGTTCAGCTCATAGCTCAAAAAAAGAATTAAAAAAAAAAAAAAGCACAAGTGTTTCTCCGTGCGAGGGAACCAACTACCCTCATGTGCAGAAATGTTTTATGCGTATTTTCCATTTCATTTCGCAGGATATTAATATTCAAAAGACATGTACTCCAGAGTTGAGCTTTAATAAAATTTATTAATTTTTACTGCTTCATCAGTAAAATTCATAAGTAAAACTGGATGATGTTGATGGTGATGATGATTTTATTTCAAGTGCCTGACAATAAAGAATACAACAATAACCAGAACAGTTTGGTACCACAGCCTTGATTTGTGCTAAATCATCAGCATTTTACCCACATTTGCTTTTGCATCATCATTGCAAACAACACCACGTTGAAAAAGGCAAATAGTGCCGAGTTTAGATCTAAGAGTGGAGCTGCTGGGGTCTAGGATATATATGTATTCAGTTCTACTGGATAGCATTGAATTGTTCTTCAGAGAAATTGTGCTCTCTTAGACATCTACCAGCAGTGTGTGAGAGTTCCTATTTCTCCACAACCTTGCCAACATGGAACTTGTCTTTTAACTGTGGTTTTGGTGTCTTGGTACAGAGGTTTTAAACTCTGTTTTGAAATATGCCCAGAGCATTCTGTTTTTAACAAGGCCTGCCCTCTAGAGAAACTGTTTTACCAGAGCCTAACTGACTGGGGTTTTACCAGAGACCCAGTAACCTGAAGGATGGGAAATACCCAACTCCAGCCCCTGCTAACCTTCCTGTCTCACTTAAGGGGGAAAAAGTAAAATAAAACCGAGAAGCACTGGTGAAGGTCACAGCCCAGGGGGCAAGGCTCACTAAAAATCTGGGACCTAATCATAGGCTATAGAATATTCCTGTCTCCCTACCCTTGACCACCACATCAATAAGGCCTTTGTATAATAACAGGGGAACACGGAAGAATTGTGTGTCTCAGACGTTATTTAAGAAGAAGTCTCTAGAGAAACCTAAAGACAACAGGGCAGACAGAAACAGAGGAAATTTTAGCCTCTGACACCTACAGTTATAGCAAATGGTAACCCCCAGCCAGATAAATATAAAACTGCACACCAAAGGTCTATTTACCTCAGTTCCTTTTATTTGTATATCATGTCTGGCTTTCAACAAAAAATTACAAGGCATACTAAAAGACCAAAAAACACAGTCTGAAGAGACAGAGCAATCATCAGAACCAGACTCAGATATAGCAGAGGTGTTGGAATTATCAGACCAGGAATTTGAAACAACTATGATTAATATGCTCTGATAGTTTTTTTCTTTGGTTCCAATTCTTTCACATTTTATTTGTTTCTTTCACAGGACCTCCAGGACGATGTTAAATAGAAGTGGTGATAATGGTCATCCTTGTCTTTTTTTCCTGAATTAAAAAATGCTTCTAAACATTTCACTATTGACTATAATGTTTGCTTCAGGTTTTTGATAAATACTCTTTTTCAGGGTAGGAAGTCTCCTTCTATTTCTAGTTAGCTAAGCGTTTTGTGGTTTTTTAAAAAAATCATAAGTGGATGTTGAATTTTATTGAGTGCTTTTCCTGTATCCTCTGAGATGATCATGTGGTTTTCCTCCTTTAATTTATTAATGTGTTAAAATGAAATAATAGATTTTTTTCTTATGGTAATTCATCATTGTATTTCTGTGATAAACCCAATTGGTCATAATTTTTTTAAAAACTACATTCCTGGGTTTGGATTGCTATTATTTTGTGTAGGAGTTTTTACATTTATGTTCATAACCAAGGTTGACCTATATTTTCCTTTCTTGTACAGTCATTGTCTGGTTTTGGTATCAAGGATACACTAGCCTCCTAAAATGAACTTTCCATTTTTCAGTTCATTTTCTGGAAATGAACTCTCCTGCAAAATATTATGAACCTCATGTATTCTTTGTGGTAGATTTAACTATTATTCCATTTCTTTCATAATTATAGAACTAGTAATATTTTCTATTTCTTCTCAAGTTAAATTTAATAATTTATCTTAAAAATCCATGTCATTTGTTTTCAAATTTATTGGCACTAATTTGATCGGAGAATTTTATTATTGTAATTGTAATTATATCTTTATATCATTTCCAATATTGTTTATTTGTACTTTCTCTTTTTTCATTGATCAACCTTACCAGAAGTTTGTCTACCATATTTTATTTTTACTCCATTATTCATTTTCTAATATCTGGATTTAGAAACTTATTAATTTTCATACTTCTTTTAAAAATATACATATGAAGCAATAAATTTTCTTTTTGTGCTATTTGTACTATGAGTTTGATATGCAATGTTTTCATTGCCATTTATTTTCTATGTATTTCATATTCATAATTATACTTTGAAGACTAAATTAATATAAGTGTTTAAAAATTTCCAAACATTAAATATATTTTTATTTATTTCTAACTTTATCACATTGTACTCAGAAAACATGGTCTATGTATAAATTCTTTAGTGTTTGTTAAGACTTCCTTTGTGGTCTTATGCATAGTTAATATTTATAAATGTTTTCTATATAACTTTATAACTGATCTTAAAAAATTATGTATTCTATAATTGTTGGGTGTAGTGTCCTCTGCATGCTCATTAGATTGAAGTTGTTAAGTCAGTTATAAAAATCATCTGTATCTTTAACTAAATTTGTGTTTGATCTTATTATTTCATGTGTGAGAAATGTTAAAAACCTCCCAGTGTTATTATAGATTTATCAATTTTCTTCACAATTTTGTCAAGCTCTGCTCTCTATATATTTTAAGGCTAAGATGTTAGGTCTATATCATCCTCATGACTTAATAAATTCAACCATTCATTTACTGAGCACCTACTATGTGCTAGGCATTGTTAAAGACAGTGAAAAAACAGCATTGAACAAAACAGAGAATGATTCCTTTTATCATTGAGTAATGATACTCTTTATCACTAATAATTCTTTTGCTTTAACATTTACTCTGTATAATAATAATATTGGTATGCCAGTTTTTAAAAAATGCGTTATTTCCTGGTATTTTATCATCCCTTTGTTTTCATCAGCATATGGCAGAACTTTGTTGTTTTTAAATCCAATTTGAGAATTGCTGACTTTTAATGGAGAGATAGAATCCCTCTTCTTTTGTTTTGATCACTAATGTATTTGGTATTAATTTTAGCAAGTTATTTTATATTTTCTGTATACCCTGCTCTTTCCTTCTCTTTTTCTGTCATCTACTGTCTTGATTTTTTAAAGTCCTCTTCTTTCCTCTGTTGGTTGGGAAGTTATATAATTATATATCTACACTTTTAGAGACTTTTCATTTTTGGTTATTGTTAATATTTAACATGTACAGTTGCCTTAACAATGTTTAAAGTTAACCAAGAGTTCTATCCTCTTCCCAAACAATGCATAGACCTTAGAGTCTTTAAATTTGGTCACTCCACCTCCCATTGACATGTTATTCTTGAGTGGTATTTTATTTGTACTTTGTTTCTAACCCCCATCAGTCTTTAATGTTACCAATGTTGTTTTCACAAATGAATATTTGTATAGATTTAATCTACATGTTTACCAATTTACCTCTCTCTCTTTTTCTTTTTTTTTTTTCATCTCATTTCTTCCCTTTTGCTTCAATATCTTTCTTCTGATACTTCAGGAAGAAGTAACTATCATAGGTCTTCCAGTGATAGCCTGTGAGTAATAAACTTTCTGTTAGTCTGAAAATGTCTTTATGTTAGCCTTATTTTAAAAGATACTTAAGTGTATAACTTTAAATAGTTATTTTCTTTTAGCTCTTTGAAGATATTAATCTAGTCTTTAAGATCCTATTGTTGATGATGAGAAGTCTGCTGTCAGTCTAATAGTTATTCTTCTGTGGTAATATGTCTTTTGCCTCTGGTTGCTTTTGAGACTTTCTCTTTATCTCTGGTATTCTGTAGATTCTTTCACCAGCATTTGTCTGTGTGTGGATTTTTTTTTCCTTGCTTGGTCCTTCAATGTGAGAACTTACATCTTTCTTTAAGTATGGAAAAATTCGATCTGTTTGCTCTGAGCATTGTCTCTCCCCCTATTTCCTTCTCCAGGAACTCCTGTTAGAGGCATCATAGTATCTTCTCACTGTGTCTTCTCTCTCTTAGCTTCTGCCATGCATTTTCCATCTCTTTCATTTGTCTGTACTGCATTCTGTGTGATTTATGAAAATCTATTTTCTAGGTAACAGATTCTTTCTCAGCTGTGTCTAATAAGCTGTTTAACATACATTTTATGCTTTTTATTTCAGTGACAATAATTTTTTACTTCTACAAGTTTTAAAAGAAAAATCTGCCAGATTTTCTTCTTTTTTATTTTTAAAGATTTAATTTTATTTATTTTTGGCTGTGTTGGGTCTTTGTTGCTGCACGCGGGCTTTCTCTAGTTGTGGCTAGTGGGGTCTACTCTTCGTTGTGGTGTGCGGGCTTCTCCTTGCAGTGGCTTCTCTTGTTGTGGAGCACGGGCTCTAGGCGTGTGGGCTTCAGTAGTTGCGGCACATGGGCTTGGTAGTTGTAGCACGTGGGCTCAGTAGTTGTGGCTCGTGGGCTCTAGAGCGCAGGCTCAGTAGTTGTGGTGCATGGGCTTAGTTGCTCCGCGGCATGTGGGATCTTCCCAGACCAGGGATCGAACCCATGTCCGCTGCATTGGCAGGTGGATTCTTACCCATTGCGCCACTGGGGAAGTCCCGGGAAGTCCCCTGCCAGATTTTCTTCATTGTGGTTTCTTTCCTTTCTTGTATATCTTTAACTATCTGTTTAATTCAGATTTCACCAGTGTGTGTGTGTGTGTGTGTGTAGTTTTATGCAATCTTATCACATGTATAGCTTTGTGTAACAACCACCACAGTGAAGATACAGAATTGTTCATCACCCCGAGGTTCATGCTGCTCTTTAGAGCCATACCTACTTCCCTCGCTCATCCACCCTGTTCTTAACCCCTAGCAACCACAAATCTGTTCTCTATTCCTATAATTTTGTTATTTCAAGAATGCTATATAAATGGAATAATATAGTATATAACCTTTGAGATTAGCTTGTTTCATTCAGCATAATTCCCTCAAGATCCATCCAAGTTGTATGTGGGTTAATAGTTTACTCCTTTTTATTGCTCAGTAATATTCTATGGTATATACCATTGTTGTTTAACCATTCACTAGTTGAAGAATATCTGGGTTATTTCCAGTTTTAGGCTAATATGAATAAAGCTGTTATGAATATTTCTGTACAGGTTTTGTGTGAACATAGGTTTTTATTTCTCTGGAATAAATGCCCAAGGGTTCAACTGATGGGTCATATGTTAGCTGCATGTTTAGTTTAAAAAGAAATAGCCAAACTGTATTCCAGAGTGGCTATATCATTTAATATTCCTAGCACTGTGTGAGTGATCCAGTTTCTTCACATCCTCCCCAGCATTCTAATAGGTGCCTAGTGATATCTCATTGTTGTTAGGCTTTGCATCTCCCTAGTGGCTAATGATGTTTAGCACTTTTTTGGTGCACGTGTCATCTGCATATCTTCTTTGGTGAAATGTCTGTTCATATCTTTTGCCCATTTTCTAACTGGATTTTTTTAAATTAATTTTTATTGGAGTAGAGTTGCTTTACAATGTTGTGTTAGTTTCTGCTAATTGGATTTTTTTTAACTGCTCAGTTTTGAGAGTTCCTATATATTCTAGATACAAGTCCTTCGTTGGATATGTGGTTTGCAAATATTTTCTGTAGCTTATCTTTTCATTCTCTTTATGGGGTCTATTGCAGAACAGAAGTCCTACGTTTTGATGAGGTCCAATTTGTCCATTTTTTCCTTTTAAGAATTATGTTTTTGGTGTCAATTCCTTAATCATTTTAAACTTAAACTTAATCATTTTAAACTTAAATATCTAGTCTCTTTCTGATTTGCTTTTATACCTGGTTGTTAGCACACGAATTCTACCCATTGTTGTGTGTATGAGCTCCACCTCATGCTGGTTTATTTCTTCATCTCTTTTGAATATTATGGGCTCATTCTGGGGGGAGATATAGAATGTTCGTTTTTCCTCATCTTAATGCCTCGACCTAAGGGAGTCACTCTGTTTTGATGTTTTACATTTTCTCTTGCCAGGGTTTGAGAAATTTTGTGAGTCCTGGACCAGTTTGGGGATTTCTGTACCTTAGGGGTAGTAAATATATGGATCCCATATTTTCATTTCGGTAGTCTATAGTTTTATTCCCCCATTGGAGATTTAGTCTCTCCAGTATTAGGTACAGAGCTTCTTTGCAACTTCTGTAGGCCACTGAGATAACATTTTTCCTGTTCCTTTGTCATGGATTTAACAGACCATCTTGGCAAAGTCCCAGTTCCAACACTCTGCCTTTTTCAAGTTGAGAGTCATGCATTTTTTCCCTGTATGGACGATCAATCCCAATTTCCAGTCCTAAACCTTATACCCGGTTCCAGTATCCCACTTTTCCAGGTTACTACAGGATAACTGGAGTTTACTGCTCTGATTTTTTTTTTTTTTTTTTAAGCCAGCATTTTATTTATTTATTTATTTATGGCTGTGTTGGGTCTTTGTTTCTGTGCGAGGGCTTTCTCTAGTTGCAGCAAGCGGGCCACTCTTCATCGTGGTGCGTGGGCCTTTCACCGTTGCGGCCTCTCTTGTTGCGGGGCACAGGCTCCAGTCGCGCAGGCTCAGTAGTTGTGGCTCACGGGCCCAGTTGCTCCGTGACATATGGGATCCTCCCAGACCAGGGCACGAACCCATGTCCCCTGCATTGGCAGGCAGACTCTCAACCACTGAGCCACCAGGGAAGCCCCTGCTGTGATTTTTTAATTCACTTTTTGTTCTTGACCTCTGTGGTTTCCCTTTTTTTTTTTCTTTCTTCCTTTCTCTCAATCTTGACTATATAATTAAAGTTTTATATTATTTTATACAGCATTTTAATATACTTGTAGTAAGAGTTGGTCCACACTAGATTAATATCCCATGTTGTCAGGACCAAGACCTTCCACATAACAATTTCAGTGTTGTATCTGTTAATCCCATACCCCCAATTTGTCCCTCCTCTCTTCCCTCTCCCCCTCGGTAACCATAAGTTTGTTTTCTGTATTTGTGAGTCTGTTTCTGTTTTGTATATGCATTCATTTTGAATTATTTTTTAAATTCCACATATAAGTGATATATATAGTATTTGTCTTTCTCTATCGGACTTATTTCACTAAGCATAATATTCTCTAGGCCCATCCACATTGCTACAAATGGCAATTTAAAAAAAAAAGGGAATTTCAATCTTGCAGAAAATTACACACAATTTGAGAGGTAGAGAATGAAAAATTAAGAATGCAAAAAAAATCCAAAGAAGAGATCAAATAAACACTGATATTAAAATGACAAAATTTGACAGGGAAGCCTGTTAATATTTCCCCACCTGCTAAGGTATAGTTTTGGGTGGAAAGCATCGATTTTTCAAAAACCTTTCTGATTGTTTCTTTCTCTGATCCCACTTCTAGCCCCCTTCCCTTTAATAGATTCAAGTTTGATATTCCAGTGTATGCTGAATCTAGTCCATGTCCTGGGCTTTGTCTTCTGAATATTCCTCTTCATATCCTTTCATCCCCAACCCTGAGTTGTAATTTTAGGTCTCATTCTACCTTGGCAACTGGTTTCTGATTACCCAGCTACTTCCCCTGCCTATCATATGACTGTGCTTTCCAGGCTTATCTTGACAATTGTAGTGCTAATTTCACACCCTTAGTCCCCAAATTGCTTGCTATTCTTGGTCCCCCAAAACGCCATGCCAAAAAGTTTGGTATGGTGGGGGAGGGATAAATTTGGAATTTGGGATTAACAGATACAGACTATTATATATAAAATAGATAAACAACAAGGACCTACTGTGTAGCACAGGGAACTATATTTAATATCGTGTAAAAACCTATATTGGAAAAAAAAATGTTGGTATAAAGTTAGTCTCTTTTGATAGATGGAAAGAAAAGGAGGTTCCATGTAAGAGGGAATATGAGAGAATTCCCACAACTACAGTGGAAGCAAGAAGGCCTTATGTTGTAAAGTAAAACCATTTCTTAATTCTCATATTTCATTTTTTTTCAGGTCCACGCACATTTTTACTTCTCCATTTTGTGTAACCAATGGTGCTTCTGATTACAATCCTCCAAGGGATTCCTATTACGTTTAGAACAAAATTTAAATTTCTTATAGTGGCCTACTGTAAGGACCAACATGATTGGTTCCTGCCAACTCTCCAGTCTCAGCTCTGTATGTTCCTTTCAATATGTAGATTCAGATATTCTTTTAGTTCTAGACATTTTTCTCAGATTATAATTTTAAATATTAAAAATTTTTTTTATTCTTTGTGGACTCTCTATTGCCCAAATGTTGGATCTTCTATGCTTATCTCATGTATTTGCCACTCTGAATCAACTTTAAATAAATGGCTATCAATTCAACTCAAGCATGTACTTATTGCCTAGAATGCTGTATGTACCTCAATCAGGAATACAAAAATCAAAACCAAGAAACGATCAAACATGTTGCATTTTGCTTTTTATGAGCTGATTATATATGGAGGTGACTCACAGGGAGAAAATAGCTTGATAAGAAGCAAGAATGTCAATATACGATTAACTGCTAAAATAAGAGTAAAGATACTAGATGATATAGGATTGAATTGTGCAGTCAATAATGAAAAGAAGGCTACTTGTAAAACCCAGCCTTAATAGGCTCTGAGGCAGAAATCTGTCTTTGCCATTCATTTATCAATGATCACATTGATCTTTATTTTGACACTTATTGACATTATATTTATGCTTCACATTTTCTCATCTTTATACTAATCTACAAGTTTTCCCCGAAAGATGTTTGATGCTTATTCCATGTTTCCTCAGAATTGTGTAGAAACTTCTATTATAACACTAACTACATGGGTTGTCAGTGGCCCAGAGCAGGGGCTCTGAAGTCAGGTAGAGCTTGGGTAGAATCTCAGCTCTGTCACATTAATTTTGTGACCTCAACCAAATTACCTAACCTATGACTTTATTTTCTTCATCTGTCAAATGGGGTTAAGAATAGATTGTTATAAATGCTAAATTGGATAATGCAAGTAAAGTGCTTAGTACAGCATCTGTCACATAGTAAATGTCAACTCATCTTTACAGGCACCTCTCTGTCTTCCCTACTGGACTATGGTCTCCAGGAAGACAAGGATCTAGGCTAAGTCTGTTGAGCGAATTTGTAGCTCTGTGTAATAGTCCTTTTTCTTGACTGAAGGTCATATGCCATGTTGGTTCACTATCTAGAGGACTCTTTTATTAAAGAGAGCAGATCCCCAAATAGCCTATCTTGTGCTCAGGTGGTAGGGCATGCTTAGGGGTAAATAATCTAGTTATTGATATTTTTACCTATCCCTATCTATGGTCTGGGAAACTCTATTGATCTGGGTTTTTCCAAAATTCTGGTGTCCATTAATTTTTCTGGTCACCTTCCCTATTGAAGAGGTGCCTGCACTTTTTCTGGGATGGCTAATCTTTATTTATTTATTTATTTATTATTTTTTGGCTGTGCTGCACAACATGTGGGATCTTAGTTTCCCAACCAGGGATGGAACCCGCGCCACCTGCAGTGGAAGCGTGGAGTCTTAACCGCTGGACGGCCAGGGAAGTCCCATTTTTCTTTTAATTTCTCCTTTAAATCCTTCTTCCAGAGCACCCTGTATGCAACTTAAGTTATTTTGCATTTGGCAACTCTGAGAAATTTAAAAATACAATTATAGAGCACATTCTCCTCTTTCCTCTAGTTACTCCAATGTTACATTTCCCATGAAGTTTATTAAGAGTTTAAAGGGGGAGAAACAACCTAGCCATCTTTCTTGACTTATTGCAATAATTTAAATAGTCCCTTTAAAAGCAATGTGTGGATATATTTATATAAATATAGGTATAGTAATGGGTAAACTGGAGATATATGTAGTTGTATATATGGATGAAAAAGTCTGGAAGAATGTATCTCAAAAAGTTAACAGTGATAATCATTGGGTGGTGATATTATCAGTGCTTACTTTTCCTTTATGCTTTTCAACATAAATCCTTATTGGGTAGGTTTATATTCTGCTCTCACTTGAGCTGTAACAATTCTCTCAGAGACTGCTAACTGTCTTCAAAGCCCTTTTTCTCATTCTTCTTTCGTAATAGAATTTTTACCTGAGTACAGGGATGCCCCGAATAAAGACTACATTTTACAGCCTCCCTTGAAACTAGATGTAGCCATGTGTCTACCTTATGGTAAATGAGATGTGATTAGGAATGTCATATGTGACTTGGTGAAAGGGTTCTTGAATGGAAGATGCATATTCTTCTTCCTTTCTTTTTCCTTCTTACTGACAGAGAAGCAGGTATAATGGCTAGAAGTTGAGCAGCCCTTTGGACCATGAAGATAAAAGTCATACCCTAGGGATAGCAAACTAGAAAGTTGGAAGAAACCTGGATCCGTGACAATTTTGTGGACCTTGTCATACCAGCTCAAGGCTTCTCATCTCTGGATGTTTTACATGAGAGCAACATGTATGTTTAAGCCATTGTTAATTTGGATTTTATGGTACAGTTAAATCCTGACATGGAATTAGTGTGTAATTCATATTTTCCTTTGCCTCAAAGGTGAAGAGTTTATATGCTCTTCCCTGGACATATTTTCTGTAAGTAAACTGTTGGACTTGGATTCTTATGCAGTTTTTTTTTTTTTAATTATTTATTTATTTATTTTTGGCTGTGTTGGGTCTTCGTTTCCGTGCAAGGGCTTTCTCTAGTTGCGGCGAGCGGGGGCCACTCTTCATCGCGGTCTTATGCAGTTTTAAGGTCATTCAATCTCATAAAGCTCTGGTTCATTGGAAACATTAATACATGTTTACCAGGACACACATATAAGAGTGTTCATGGCAGAATCCACTGGTGATAGCAAAAATTTAGAAACCACTGATGAAAATTATTTAAAAAAATTTGTGGCACAGTCCTGTTACTGAATATTATACAACAGTGAAAATGAGTTAACTATAACTATAACATTATTGATAAATATAGGGAACATAATGTGGAGCCAAAGGAACAAGTCCCAGAAGACAACATGTAATATGACAAGTTCAAACATAAATAAACTAGCATATTGTTTAGGCCACACGTGTGTAATAAAATGTAAAGAAGAGCAAGGGTATGATAAAAGCAAAATTTAAGAGAATGGTTACTACTGAGAGGAAGGTTGGGGAATGGGATAGAGGAGGAACACATGGGTCAACGTAAGTCATGGAAGCCTTTTAGCTCTTGGGTTGAGAGGTGGGTCCATGAGTCCTTTATTATATAATACATACAGTATAAATCAATTAAATGAGGTTTATGAAAGGACCAAAGGACTAATGATAATCCTGGATTCGTGACACATTATTAACATGAATCAGGACTCTGATAATCCAATTTTGTGTTTCTAAAGTTCATAAAATAATCATACCACTTGTGAAGCTGCCTATTAGGCAGGCCTGGCTTAATTTGTATAAACCAGGCAACAAGGATAGATGTGTTTCTATTTGTGTATCCAACTGTTTCCCTATCCAGGTTTTTAAAAATAAACTTTTAATTTTAGAATAGTTTTAGATTTACAGAAAAGTTGCAAAGATAGTACAGAGTTACTGTAAACCCTCCACTGACCACCAACCCTGTTTTCCCTGCTGTTAACATCTTACATTATATGGTGCATTTGTCCCAATTAATGAACCAATGACGATACATTATTATTATTGTTATTTTTTATTAATTTTAAAAAATTAATTAATTAATTTATGGCTGCATTGGGTCTTTGTTGCTGCGTGTGGGCTTTTCTCTAGTTGCAGCGAGCCAGCGGGGGCTACTCTTTGTTGTGGTGCACGGGCTTCTCATTACGGTGGCTTCTCTTGTTGCGGAGCACAGGCTCTAGGCACGCGGGCTCAGTAGCTGTGGCTCACGGGCTCTAGTGCTCAGGCTCAGTAGTTGTGGCGCACGGGCTTATTTGCTCCGTGGCATGTGGGATCTTCCTGGACCAGGGCTCAAACCCATGTCCCCTGCATTGGCAGGTGGATTCTTAACCACTGCGCCACCAAGGAAGTCCCTTTTTTATTAATTTTTATTGGAGTATAGTTGCTTTACAATGTTTCGTTAGTTTCTTGCTGTACGGCAAAATGAATCAGTCATATGTATACATATATCCACTCTTATTTAGATTTCCTTCCCTGTTATTATTATTAACCCTAACCAGACTCTAAGCTTCCTGAGAGCAGGGCTTATGCATTTTAGCATTCCCCAGCATCTTGCCTCTAGTCAGTGTTCCACGTGTGTTGTATTGATGAGGACATTAAATGTACTAAATGACTAAATTGTCTGCAAAAATAGCTCCATATTTCATGATCAAATATAATTTGCTTTAAGCAGCTAAAGCTGCTTTGAGATATAACCCTGAGCTAACTTGGGTTTAATGTTCTTAAAAGTCATTGTTTTTGAATTATTTACGAGCGTCCTCATTAGAATAAGCACAGGGAGCCAAGTGCTGAATTGGGTATTTTTTTTCTTCCCTGGGTTTCTTTTCTAAATCAGGTCATGGAAAATGGATGCTATTTCTTTAAATAATATAACCAAGCTGATCCCTGGATTACAATTAGGTTACGTAACTTGCTTATGAGCTGCTTTTCATTAAGACTTGCAGTGGGCAATGGGGCTTTACATTTCAGAGCAAAGCTGGGAGAACAATCCTGCTAAAAGCCAGAATACATGCGGTGTCAGAGGCAGGAACTGCAATAACTTCGGCACGGGATTGAGTTCAGTGTAGGCGGCTCCTTTTCTCTTTAAATCCTTAAAACATCCTTTGTCCTACCAAACTCCGTGGTTCCAAATACATCCACAACAGAGTTGCCGAGGACCCACAGTAAGAGAGAAGATGAAGGTTGCTGGTCCCCAGCAGGCTGAGAAATGTAGCCCTCCAGGGAGGACATTATCAAGTTTCCGCAGAACCATGGCTCAGTTTCATTTCTTGCAGAACGCAAATTACTAGGAAACATTTAAAAAATGTGTCCAAGGGAGGTAACAAAAATCCTAGTGCCAGCCTATAACCGTATCTTTGCAAATAAGCATTTCAGAGGTACAGTAAGTAAAGCAGAAGGTGTCAGATCAAGGAGAAAGCAAGAAACTTGGTGTCAAAGAAATCAAGTTGGAAGAGATTCCAGATGGGGGTTCATCAAAACATACAAACATCTGTTCTAAAAATGGAGATAAAGCCAACTTTCCCCAAAAGGAAGTTGTTCATTGCTGTTAAACAAGATTCTACAGGATGGGGCCATTTTTGAGACTAACATCAAAACCAGTCACAGAAGATGATAAATGTTGGAAATTGAAGTAAGCAAAGTTATCAGAGAATGGGATGAAGCACCCTTGGCAATAAATGATCAGGGAAAAGCGCTGCTCTCCAGGGTGAACCAGAACATCTCATGGAAAGAAAGGATAGCATAATGCCAAAATTCTACTAACTGCGAAATTCTTTTTTGAAATGGAATTACTGCATAGTGATTAAAATAGCAATCAGGAACAATTAAATGAACTTGGAGCCTTTCATGTCCTTGAAGAAACACCTGTCATATACTCTATGGGAAGAGTTAAAATGATAATTCTTTAAGCTGCTAAATTAAAGCTTGTTCCTTAACTTTTGATAAGTGTGATCTCTTGCAAAATTCCCCAAGTCGAGGACATTTTATTATAGAGCTATATAAAATAATAAAGAAAATTTTTTCTTTTAACCTACAGTTAGCTTTTAAAAATTACGGTTAACTTTCAACTACTAACAATATTATAGTTAACTCTTATAAGTTTTTTAACATAAAAATTAACTTTTTACTATCAATAATACTACCAATGTAAATGTAAGCTATATGCTTGAATGCAAAGCAACTAATTAATTCTAATGGTATTGCACATTAAGCTTGGCTTCAACACAGCCTAAAACTTGCCTAAGCCCTGTTGGTTGCTGGGAAGTCTTTGATTCTGTGTGTGTGTCTAATTTACTAATGAACTTGGTGTCATTTAGGGCTGAACCAAGCACATCTGAACGGGTCTGGCTGCTCCTGGGCAGCTGGGGAAGGGCACCCACAGTGTTCTGAGCAGAGTTGGAAGAACACCAGAGCTGAGCTGAGTCAGAGGCTCTCAAAGTGTGTGGTGAGTCAGAATCAATGCCCCCCCTTGCTACCCCAGCTGTAGCAAAAAAAAAAAAACAAAAAACAAAACAAACTGGGGGGAGTTCTAAAAGGGAAGGTATTAAAGGACACACTACAAACCTCCTCCTGAGACCCTTTGCATGCTGAATGTTGTGGGCCTTGCCCATTCCTAGGGAGGTTCAGACCAGAGGCCACGGTCTAAGCAATGGCCAGAGGGAGAGCCAGCAGAGGTAACCATAATCCTAACCCTAGCATGATGGACAGCAAGAAAGGGGACAGACTGGCCAGCACACGCCACTGGGGTGTGATCACCAGCAGTGAATCTTGGGGAATCTGCAAATGGTCCTGGGAGCCACAGAGATACACCAGAGAAGGGACATGAGCTCTGGGTCCCAGATACCTGGGTTTAAGCTTAAATCCTTCCTCTGTCACTTACGTGTGTGATACTGGGGCAAGCCACTCAAACACTCTGAGCCTTACTTCCCTTATCTGAAGGTAGTAATATCCTTTCTCATTACCTGGTTGGTTTGGTGGTGAAGAAAGTGGGTTGCATGTTGCTAAATAGGATTTCATGGTATTGCTTAGCTCAATACTGGGGCCTAAAATGAAGGAGGTAGTCGATAAAATATTAATGGAATGAATAAGTGATACTACCACTAGACTATCCAGTTGAGGCTGTGCTTGATCCCTGGTTGACATGTTTTCCAGGACATGATTTCTTTAGACCCCTCCATATCCCCAAGAGAGCAGAAGCTATCTGTCTCCTAATCTGGGAATTGTCTGTCTCCTGTGAGGAAAGATTATATAGAAAAACTACAAGTTTAAATATTTAAAGTTTCAGAAAGCTCTATCCAGTACTCTACAGATGTGCACAACCTTCTTAAAAATGGCTCTCCCAGCAAATATGCCACTGGTGAAGATTGACATCTTTAAAAAAATTTTTTTTATTGAAGTATAGATGATGTACAATATTATATAAGATATAGGTGTACAATATGGTGCTTCACAATTTTAAAAGGTTATACTCCATTTATAGTTATTATAAAATATTGGCTATATTCCCTGTGTTGTACAATAATCCTTGTAGCTTATTTTATACCATAGTTTGTACCTCTTAATCCCCTACCCCTATCTTGCCTTTCTCCCCTTCCCTCTCCCCACTGGTAACTACTAGTTTGTTCTCTATATCTGTGAGTCTGCTTCTTTTTTGTTATATTCACTAGTTTATTGTATTTTTTAGAGTCTATATATAAGTGATATCATACAGTATTTGTCTTTCTCTGTCTGACTTACCTCACTTAGTATGATAATCTCTAGGTCCATCCATGTTGCTGCAAATGGCAAAATTTCATTCTTTTTTATGACTGAGTAGTATTCAATTATATGTATATCTATATCTATCTATCTATCTATCTATCTATCTATCTATCTATCTATCTCACATCTTCTTTACCCATTCATCTCTTGATGAACATTTACATTGCTTCCATATCTTTGCAATTGTAAATAGTGCTGCTATGAACATTGGGGTGCATGTATCTTTTCAAATTAGTGTTTTTGGGTTTTTTGGATATATACCCTTGAGTGGAATTGCTGGGTCATATGGTAGTTCTATTTTTAGTTTTTTGAGGAACCTCCATACTGTTTTCCATAGTGACTACACCAATTTACATTCCTACCAACAGTGCAGGAGGGTTTCCTTTTCTCCACATGCTCGTCACCATTTGTTATTTGTGTTCTTTTTGAGGATAGCCATTCTGCCAGGTGTGAGGTGATATCTCACTGTGGTATTGATTTGCATTTCCCTGATGATTAGATGTTGAGCAGAAGATTGACATCTTAATGATGATGAAACAGCCAGAGGCTTTCGAGTCTTACTTCAGTAACAGAGCTCATTTTGGAGAAATACCATTCAGCATTCTTTTGACCAAATTTTACTGAATGTTTCTCCTCTGCAAGGCTTTGTTTTAGGTCCACCCTACAGAAAGCATTATGGATAAGGCACAGAAGCCCTATCTAAAACCTACAATCTTATGGAAGGAAACGACTGCACAGATGACTAGTAAAAAGACAGGTTGTGGTAAGAAAAGCTGAAGACAGAGTTGTGAGACCATCTTGTTTATTTTTGTAATTCTCACAGGGCCTTTTGTTCTGCCGCACAAAAATAATGATAATAAGAATAATAACAATGATGATGATGATGATGATAATGTAATTGCAAGCATCCTGAGTGCTTACTACATACCAGACACGACACCACTAACAGCCTCATGCATCCATATATTGCTTTGTTTAATTTTTACAACTCTGTTAGGTAACTTCTCTTATTAATCCAGATTACAAATGAAGGAATTAGGGCAAAGATTTTCTCTGGGAGTTGCTGAAGACATTCATTTGCTTGTTCATCTGAATTTCAGCACCATATAAAACTTTGGGAAACAAAAATGGAATAAAAATTTCATTTCTAGACGCTACTAGAGAGTAGAGTTTGAAGGGGAAAAAAGAAGACTGATATTAATTGAATATCGACTATGTGCCAAGCACCTTCAAATGCATGATTTCATTTAATGTTCATTTTACAGGTGAAGCAATGGAAGATTAGAGAGGTTACATAAGTTGAGCCCAAATATGCCTGACTCCACAGTCCACATTCTTTCCATTCTGTCAGTAGAATTCTGGCTCTGCTACTTATACCTATAAATGTCACTTACGTGGTTTTTGCTTTTTTTTTAATAGATTTATTTATTTATTTATTTTTGGCTGCGTTGGCTCTTCGTTGCAGCGCGTGGGCTTTTCTCTAGTTGCGGTGAGCGGGGGCTACTCTTTATTGCAGTGCGCGGGCTTCTCATTGTGGTGGCTTCTCTTTGTTGCTGAGCACGGGGTCTAGGTGCGTGGGCTTCAGTAGTTGTGGCTCACGGGCTCTAGAGCGCAGGCTCAGTAGTTGTGGCGCACGGTCTTAGTTGCTCCGTGGCATGTGGGATCTTCCCGGACCAGGGCTCAAACCCGTGTCCCCTGCACTGGCAGGCGGATTCTTAACCACTGCGCCACCAGGGAAGCCCTCACTTACGTTTTCTAAACCTTGGTGTTCTCAATAGTAAAATGGGAATAAAATGGCTACCTGCCTAGTCCTTAGGACATTTTTTATTTTTAAATTTTTATTATTTTGGGGTTTTTTTGGTCACTCCATGTGGCTTACAGAATCTTAATTCCCCAACCAGGGATCGAACCCATGCTCCCGGAAGTGGAAGCACAGAGTCTTAACCACTGGACTGCCAGGGAAGTCCCACCCTTAGGATGTTTTGAGAAATCATGTGAAATAATTGGGGTGGTCTACAAAAATGAAGCAGGCATGGATCCAATAGCAAATAATCCAAATTCAAATCAAGGAGACATAAACATATCTATGATACAAAATGTTAGGAGTCAATATATCTGTTTGGTAAAAATGCTGGGAGCACTGAAAAGAGAGTTATTTCTGTTGCTTGGGTGAGCCATGGAAGAGTCCATCTAGAAGATGACATTGAGCTAAACCTTTAGAATGAGGAAGATTTCACTAAGTTTAGAAAAAAAACTGGTTTGGGGGGGAGTGGAGGGTGGGCATTTTAAGGAGAAGAAATGACAGGAAAGGCAAGGAGGCATGAAAAAGTGTGAGTGTCCCGGACACAGAGTACCAGGTGCCTGGGATTGGCAGATGATGAGCCTGGGAATAATTGGACCAGACTGAGAAGGCCTTGAATGCCATGCTCAGGCCTTTGGACTTAATTCTGTAGACAACTGGGGGCCACCGAGGGTAACTACCCAAAGAATCCATAATGACAAAGAGTCTGAACAGGGCCTTTTGCCATCCTGTTCTTGTGATGATCACAAAGTCCCATGTTCAGAACATCACTGTCTGTTGCCATGGAAATAGTAATGGGCCTCACTATGGGAATAAATTATCCTCATCATTATACCTTTCTTCCAAGGAACTCAAAGTGTTTGTTGTATGTGTTTTCTTTTCTTTCTTTCTTTCTTTTTTTTAATAGAAGCACCAGATGGTGGTTAAGGGAAAGAAGAAAGCCTAAAGACTGTTGAATTAAAGGAGATTTCAAAGGAATGGAAGGAAAAACACAAGTTGAATTTTGAAAGGTTTAATCAAAACAGATGGCAGAATATCTCAGCCTGAGGGATGGGGAAAATTTTCTCAGAACCGATCTGAAGTGGAAGCTTCCTCACCCTTGCTTCCTGGGTCCCTGTCTGATGCCTCTCTGCAGGCTGACGGTTCAAGCTGGCTAATGAGGAAAGAGAGGGGTGTGTGTGTGTGTGTGTGTGTGTGTGTGTATGTGATAATATATGCCAGAGACAAGAATTAACATTGTTGAAATGCCTTTTTAAGTTACTGTAAGTACTGATTTGTTATTCATGTGATCTTTATTTTCAGACAAAAATTTTTTTAAAAATAACAAACAGAAAATTTTACTCTCTTCACGAAAGTGTGTCTGCTGTTTTTACTCTGGGGGTAGAAAAAGGAAACTATTACTTTGTGTATTTAATTTGTGCACACTTTCCTGTATCACCCTATTTTAATTATCTGTTTAATTCAGTCTTTGGACAGAATAGTCCTATGAGGTAGACATTGCTCTTCTTTGTTACAGAGAAAGATGAGGCCCACAGAGACTGCACATATTACCCAGGTTACTTCTAAGTGGCAGAGCCCTGCTCTGAGCTCTGGTTAGCGTGGGCTCTTTCCAAAATTCCAAAAGAGTTCTGGCCTTGCCACTCTAAAACCGAGAGAACCTGGGCAAGTTTCTCATCCTCTCTGGGCCTCAGTTTCCTCTATATAATAGGAAAATCAATGCCTACATCAGCATTCTTGCTTTAGAGGCATGGGCGTGGAGTGGAATGTGAATCTGAAGAATGATAAACACTATGTACATTTTCTGATATTCTGATAATCATTTGAGACCTCTGAGTCCCTGTCTTGCCACGCTGCCTGGGGTTCTTTTGAATGGACCAATCATGTTCTGAGGGTTGAAATAGTTATTTTTTAAAAATGTAAGGTACAAAAAGCAGGGAAAAGTTAGGGCATTGGAATACCCATAGTGGTTCTTTTTATACCACGTGTATTTCATGAGTGTTTACTATGTGCCAGGCACTGTTGGTGGGGATACTAAAATGAACAAACAGGCAGGATTTGGCTATCCTAGAGTGCCTAGAAAGAGAGCAGTCATGGGAAGATTTCTACCTGGAAGTTGCATGTGAAATGAGGTTCCAGCCATTATCCTTCACAAAAGACTATTTGCTAAATTTGTATGTTGTACCTTCTTCAAGCAGGTGAGGGAAGCTGTATTACTCTGAACCTGCCCTAACAGTGATGTATCTGTCCCCACTCCCCAGTCACCCTTACTACATACAATAATCTCAGTTTCCTGAATATTTCTGAGGCTTTTTAAAAAATATATTTATTTATTTATTTGCCTGCGCCGGGTCTTAATTGTGGTGCACAGGATCTGTTTAGCTGTGGCACGTGGGATCTTTAGTTGCAGCATGTGGGATTTTTTTTTTTTTTTTTTTTAGTTGCAGCATGTGGGATCTAGTTCCCCGACCAGGGATGGAACCCGGTCCCGCCACACTGGGAGTGCAGAGTCCCAGCCTCTGGACCACCAGGGAAGTCCCTTCTGAGGTTTTGATATATAAACCACACATTAGAGGGATCAAGGCAGAAATGCTTGTGTTTGAATCCTTTATCATTCTGCCTTTTACGGACTGAACTACTGGTTGATAACCCAACTGTCTGGTTGCATATTGTGGTTTTCCTGTGAGCGGGACAGGAAAGTGAGGAGGGCGAGGCAGCTGCAGTGTAACAAGGAAGGAGAAGCAGTTCACGGACCCCAGCCCAGGAGTGTGCCTGCTCCTCATCTTCAGGATGATCTTGAGTCCCTCCAACCTGCCACAGCACAAAAGGGGAAATAGTTTTCCATAAAAAGCTATACCTTTCGGTTTGGACATTTCTAACACACATTCTCTCTTGAAGTACTTTGTTTTCTCTGCTCGCCCACTCTGATCCACCTGATGCAGCTCTGTGCACAACCAGATTTTACTGAGGCTTAAGTAAATTTGGAAGGGATTCTTACTCAAGGTCTTTGGACTTCTGGCTGGTGGGAAGATAAAAGAACCTTTCCTGAGTAGCAGGGCTCAGGCAGAGTCAGAGAACATATCCCAACCAGATTGTAAATACCAGGAGGTCTAGAGAAAATTTGGAAAGACCATAACCAAAGAGGGCTTGGAAAATCTGGAAAGGCAGCAGTGAGAAGCAACAGCTGGAAACAGAGAGGAGGAATCGCTCAGGGGGATTCGGGAGACAGAGACCAGAGGGGTTTTGTGCATTTTCATGACCATGCCAGGTTCATTTTAAGGCAAAGATAGAAGAACCTAAGGAGATGACCATGACCTTGGAAAGGATTTTGGATTTTATTCCAAAATAAAGTCATTGGGTTGGATGTTAAGACCGAGGGAGAAAGAGGAATCAAGGAATCAACTGATGGTGCCATTTATGGAGGTAAAGAATTTTAGATAAGGACCAGGGTCCTTGACCCTGGAAGCAAATCTACAGAATTTCGTTTGCTTTTGTTAAGTTTGAGTTGTGTTTGGATGCAGGAGTCTGAAACTCAAAGGAGAGGTCTGGGTTGGAGAAATGAATTTGGGAGTTGTCAACACAGATACTTAATGCCACAGGAATGGATGTAACCATCTAGAGAGAGGGTGTAAAACTATTATTATCTGCATTTTAAAAGAAGAGAAAACTGAAGCTGGGGGAGGTTAAGTAACTTGTCAAATATACCCATTCTGCCCCCAGTGAGTGGTGGAACCACCATCCAAACCAAGGCCTATAATGGGTATAAAAAATAGTTATTGTTATTTTTGTTGTTGTTGTTGTAGCTATTATTTCTTGCTGAGGTTAAGGGCTTGGCCCCATTACCTTTATGTAAAACCAGCTTAGCACCCTAAACAGCCCCATAAAAATCCTCTGTGATGATACGCCACTGCCCTGGGAAACCCCCAGGCTCTGCCTCCCACCTGTTGTTTTAAACTGCTTGCCTCGTGCTGGGATCTCAGTTGCTGTGCTTTTGCCCAGCACCTGGTTATTTCTGCCTCGTTGCCCAGATCCTTTGGCCTGACACTTCAGTGGGACTCTCTGTTTGGCATCCCAGCTTTGCCCAGGGATGCTATCTTTCCCTTGGCTCCATGAGTTAAAGCCTGTGGGCCAGTCTTGCCTCAGCTTTGAGCCTAGTCCTGGATCCCAGTTCCCTAAAGCAAATATGGTTCCCTAGGTACTTGCTTTTGCAGGAAGAGAGCTCAGACAATATCCTGGCTTTGTCCTTTAATATATATTCTTTCCATGAAAAGCATCCTGGATTTATTCTCCTTACTTTTTCTTATTCTATCTTACTTTTCCAGCCTTGGGCTAATCGAGTAAGAATTCTTTATTCCATTGTCTTGGATCTTCTGAGTCTGCCTTCCTGCTTTTCTCTTCATTCCTCCATCATAGACTTTTATACTTTTTTTTTTTTAAAACCTGCTTTTACGTCCTTCTTCTTGCTTCCAAATGTCCTGGTTTTCATGAAGACCTTTCATCATTTCACTCCTGTGAAATTTCACTCCTCTTTCCCACATTATTCCTAGCTTCAAAATTAAAAAAAAGTTTAAACCTCACTGTTATTTTTTGACATTGGCTAGTTCTAGCTCTTGCTCAGATGTGTCTTCTCGCAATTCACAAATATTGTTTGGGCAAGGACCAGGTATTTAATCATACTTTCCCATCATTGCTAAATTCAGGGTGACCTACAGGTGGAAAATACCTAATGGCTGTTTATGTTCAATATTCATTCAGGTTGTCCAGTAGCCATGCTGACCAGCTAGTTAATATTTTAAAGATCACTCTGGCTACAATACTACCACTTCTAGAACAGAGGCACGCTGAGAGTGACAACTGTTAACTTTAATCAGCCTGAGAACTCATTGATCCTAAATGTCGGTTTATAAGGCTCTTGGTGGCCCACCGACCTCTACATTCTTTCCAGAAACAGTGTGATGAAATAAACTCAGCAAACATTCCAAACAGAAGGTTTATAGGTCTTCCTTGCTGGGGATTAATGTTGCTACAAATTCTCAGGAGACAAGATTTCCCTGTGCCTTTGTCCAGTGATTCTCAACAAGGGCACCCTTGACCCTTGGGGAAACACAAGAATCTCCAGGTGCAGGGGAGGGGTTTGTTTGAAAAACTACATTCAATATTAGAATATACTTTTATATTTGAAAAATAAATAAGAGCCCTTTTGTTTTCATTATGCAAACTGAAGAAAGTAAAGATGGACAAATGCAGGAAATAAAATAATCTCAACAGGGAGATCAGGGAGAGGAGAATGCTTTTCTAATTTATTGTTGTTGCTGTGAACCACAACAAAATAAAAAATACATTTTGTCTTAATTCAGTATGTGTGTGTGTGTGTGTGTGTGTGTGCAATTAAAACAAACAAAAACATTTTACACAGTGCTTACTCTTTTCTTTTTTCCCAACTGCTGGTCATGACAAACTAAATTGATTTTATGATCCAAAGTTTGAAAAACATTTCCTTCAGGTGATTGTGTCAGAATCTCGGGAGGGGTAAGATTTTTAAGTTTATTACAAAAAGGCATTTTTAAAGAAGTTGCCTATGTCCTTGAGATTGCAGACTTACTTCTTTTTTCTTCTCTCCAAGGTCCCTGTTACTTTACTTTCTTTTGTTCCAGTGTGCATAGACAACAAGTGAGAATATAAAACCAGTTTGCTGCAGAGTGTAGAACTCCTAGATTACGTACTCTATGAAGTTGGTATATTGTAGGTACATAGTTTCATTGTTTAAACTTAAACTTATCTAACACCTATCAAGATCCTGATTAATAAATTGATTATCAGTAAATGCATTAATTAATTAATTAACTTTACCTTGTGATTTTTTGGTTCTATCCGATAATTTTTACCCCTCATTCTAAATGAAAGTCCAGTTCTTAGCTCACCTGGCTCATAGGGGAACAAAGTCCCATTTTCCCTACATAGTTGAGGCCTCACCCTCTCATACAGGATGGGTCACATTCCACTCTGCCTCTTGAAATCCCAAGCAGTGATACTCTCCTGACCACCTCCCCCCCTTCCCCCATCATCTTCTCCTGCAGCTGGTCTCTCTTGCTGGCCTTCCGCTTAGTCTACTTTTTAAGTTAGCCCTTTTATAAGAGTGACTTTCTAATCTTTTCTCCTATTTCCTGATCCCACATCTCCTGTACACCTTCCATCCTTCCCTCCCCAGAAGGCAAGAGCCCAGAGCCGGTATATCACCTACCTTGTCCATCAGATAATTGTGTATATTTTCTTGAATCCAATCTGATATTGTGATTTTTTTTTTCTGGGTGTAAACCAATAATATAGAGATACGGAGGGCCGACTGTATACAAAGGCCCGGGCTCATTAACTCCTTAATTCATTCCCCTATGTTGGCTGTTATCTGCTTTCTCCACTTGGATATCATGCCAACATCTTAGCGTATTTAAAATTGAATTTATTGTATTCTGCCTCAAACTATATCCCTTTCCAACTTTTCTACTGACAACAATGAGAACGGTGATGGTGAACTGTGCTGCCTTCCACTTGTCCAGAACTACTGTGTTTTCTCGCATATCATCTTATTTGTGCCTCCCCAAAACACTATGAAGTTGACAGATGCACTTTACAAATGAGGGAACTGAGCCAAGACGGGGATCAGCACCTTGTTCAAAGTGGCAGACAGGTCTTCCAACTCTCAGTTCTGTGCCTAAGCGCTCGGCACTACCTGGCACCTCCAGCTTATAACCGCGTGGTGGTTTCTGTTCCTTTTCCTCTATCACAGTCCCACGTCTAACCCATCACAACATTCTCCTGATTGCTCTTCTGCAGTGTCTCACACTTGCCATTATCAAAGCAGTTAAACAACTACCTCCTGGAGGCCCCCATCTGCTCATTCTTCAGTCACCACAGAAGAATGCTTTTCCATGCCTCTTTTCTTCTCTAATTCATCCAGAAGACATTCATTTGGAATATGATGTTTGTTTTGCGTATGTTTTCCCTTTCATGTTTTCTTCCCTCTGTTCCATGTGCATTTTGAGGTCTAATTCTGGCTTTCCTCTCGGGATTGAAATGAGGGTCTCAGATACAACAGCTCTTAGGAGAGTAGCATCACACCCACACCCCATTTGAAGAGTAAATATCTGTGGATAACTGGAAAAATCGTATGTGTAATATGTATATGTGTAAATATGTTGATCTCATAATATCACTGCCTTGTGGCCTACTTCAGCTTCCTATTTCCTATTCTGGAAAATTCAAAATAGGCTGTATATCCAAGACTGTCTGTTAACTGTGAATTTTCTGACCTTGTCCTAGATACCAAAGTAATGCAGCACTTAAACCACCTGTCCCAAAATTCAAGGGTGTGTGTGGCCAGGGGCTCCCTTCAGGGGATAGATAATGGATCTATTAAATGGATCATACTTCTGTGATGCCAGAAACATCCCAAGGAAAATAAAAGGAACCAACTTTTATTATGTATCTTCTTGATACCACCACCAAGTCTGGTATTTTATCCACTTTATCTCTTTGCATGCCAACACCAACCCTGCAAAACAGGTAAAGAGGGGGTGGGAGGGAAGTTCTGTCTTGGCTGCCTAACCTGGACTCAGAATTCTGACAGGTCTAGGAAGGTCCAAAAGCTGATGGGAAGGGACCTATTTGCTTGAGGAATCAAGGAGGTCCTGAGAAATAACTCCTTCTAAGGAGAGTGGGGAAAATTTGGATGAAAGTGGGAAGGATACCGTGAGTGTTGTAAGCTGCTGGTCACTAACATTACCTGCTGACTCTGCTCTGGGAATTCCTGCCTTAGTCCTAGTGAGATTGTACAAAAAGCAGAAACAAACAAAGCCATTCACTTGAAAGATATTAAGGCAAGATATTATGACCTGAGATACCCTTGCTGGACAGCTCGTGTGGCAGAGTGCAGCCCACAGGGCTCTGGAGGATCTGTGGGAGCAGAAAGCACACCGTGACCTGGGAGCATGAAGGCACTGGGCACCTGCAGCCTCAGCCCAGGCCTTGACCACTGGGCATCAGACTTCATCCCAGGTGCCAGAGCCAGAAAACAGGGAAATGGCAGACTTCATGGGCTGCTTGGATGACAATAGTGTTTAAAGAATTCTTATGAGACAATCACTGTCTCCATGTTACCTGCCTCCTTCGCCACTCCCAGAGCTATTTGAGAGGAAATCAAAGAAGCCTATTTCACAAATACTGCTTTGGCTGGCATATTTTTAGTCGCTGTCCATTCCCACACCTGGTCTGAGAAGCAGATCACAAGCATATTTTCATCTCCATTGTGTGGTTGAGAAACTGAGGCTCAAGAAATTTAAGTAGCTTGCCTAAATTAATACAGTTAGAAAGTGGCAGAGCTTGGGTTAGAATTTGGGTCTTCTAGATTTCAAAGCCCATGCTCTTTCCTTTATTCTTTTATTATTTTATTCCACAAACGTTTTTGGAGTGCCTACAATATGTCAGGCACAGGAGGCAATGTGAAACATTCTGCCCAAATGAACCTCATACGCAGTGGCAGAGATTGCTAACTGTTCACCAAAATTCATGGTCTCTTCTTCTTCCTGGACTCATAGCTAGACTACATCTCCCAGCTTCCTTTGCAGTTAGATTTCCAGCCTGCTGAATGTGAGTGGAAATGATGAGTGACACTTCCAGGCCTGGCCCATAAAAACCTCTCTCACATGTTTCTCTCTGCTGAGTTGACTAGCGCCACCTTGGAAGCCACATGTGGAAAATGGCTGAGCTCCTTCCGCTGATGAGGAACATATGATTTGGCCTGTTACATGAACAAGACATCAATTTATATTGTGTTTGAGATATTATACATTTAGGAGTTTATTTTTTACAACACTCTCTAGATCTTAATTCAAACATACTTCTACATGAGTACTGTTTACAATGGTTTTCTTTTTACCAAAAGAATGAAGGTAAACATGCCTCCTTTTTAAACTAAACTACTTTCTAAAGACGACTTTGAAAAGTCTCGTGGTGTTGGATGGAAAACAATCATCTGCTGGCCAGAAGGGGCTCCTGTTGGCTGAAAGGATGACGCCAGGGACTCACTAGAGAAAGCCTGCGTTGGTCCGGTGTTGCTCACAACTGAGGGGGCCATTCTCTCTAAATCTGGTTCTGTTTTACTCATCCCGCTGTGCAAAAAGACTTGATGCTACACTCTCCAGCCTGGCCTCTCTCAAATGTAATAAAGGCGATATCTTAACCTCCCTCTGCCACTCTTGTTTTACTTCTCAATTTATTCAGAACTCAGGTTGGGAAAAGGTTTGCTACTTATTGGGCTCCCTCAGAGATTTCTGGAGAAATCAGTAGTCAGTGATAATATCATGATGATTGTATAAATATATCTTCACAGTTGAACCCAATGGAATACTGCGGTTATGTTTTGTTTCTAGTACAATTTTTGCCCTGGAGTTAATAAAAACCATGTTTTTTGTTTAAAGTTTTCTTAGTTTTCTATGAACCTACACTATTTTTTTCCAACTACTACAATTTCTCTGTCAAAGATTTTTCAAACAGTATGCTAAAAGTGCTAGCCATAAAAGTCAATAATTGGAAAGCATTAAAATTAAGAACTTATGTTTATCAAATGACATGATTAAGAGAGTAAAAAAAAAAAAAAAGGGACTTCCCTCGTGGCTCAGTGATTAAGAATCCGCCTGCCAATGCAAGTGACACGGGTTTGAGCCCTGGTCCAGGAAGATCCCACATGCCGTGGAGCTACGAAGCCTGTGCGCCACAACTACTGAGCCTGAGTGCCACAACTACTGCAGTCCGCATGCCTAGAGCCCGCGCTCCACAACAAGAGAAGCCACCGCAATGAGAAGCCCGCGTGCCGCAACGAAGACTGGCCCCACTAGCCGCAACTAGAGAAAGCCTGTGCGCAGCAACGAAGACCCAACACAGCCAAAAATAAATAAATAAATAAATTTATATTAAAAAAACCCAGAGAGTAAAAAAAAAGCACAGAATGGAAGATACTTGTAATCCATGTATCCAAAAGAGGAATTGTGTACAGAATATATAAAGAACCCCAATGGATCAATAAGAGAAAGACAACGGAATTTTTTAAAAGGGGCTAAAGATTTCAACAGGCACCTCACTAAAGAGGATTCCAAATGGCCTACAAACCTGTGAAAAGATCAACTTCATTAGTCATCAGGGATGTATAAATTAACACCAGACTGAGGCCCTACATATCTACTAGAATGGTTAAAATTAAGAAGGCAAACAATCCATGTGATGCCAAGGATGTGGAGCAACTGGAATTTCTACACACGGCTGTTGGAAATGTAAATCTGTACAAGCACTGTGGATAACTGTTTGAACTACTTATTAAAGCCGAACTTATACATACTCTGTGAACTAGCAGTTCCCACTCCTTGATATATACCCAATAGAAATGAGTATAGTACTCACAAAAGACGTGTATAAGAACGTTCATAGCAGTCCTAGTGGTAACAGTTAAAAACTGAAAACAAAAGTCCATCAACAGTAGAATGGATAAACAGTGATGTATGTACTCATAAAATACTATACAGCAAGGAGAATGAACAAACCATTACTACTTGTAACATGATGGATAAATCTCATAAAATGTAACATTGCATGAAAGAAAACCGCACAAAAAAGCACATAATATATGATTCAATTTATATAAAGCTCAAAACCAGGCAAAACTCACCGATGGAGATGATAGAAGTTAGTTTGGTGGTTACTTTTGTTGGGTGGAAGAAGGCTGGAGTGAGACTTTCTGGGGTGCTGGTTATATTCTATTTCACAGTCTGGGTTCTAGTTGTTTGTGAAAATTCTATGAGCTGAGCAATTATGATTTGTGCACTTTCCTGTCTGTATGTTATACTATACTGAAAAACTTTAAAATCTACCAGATCATGTAGACATACTGAAAAAATATTGAAAATTCTAGGAAACGAGAGCCTTCTGGATAGATAAGCTTCACAGTATACAAACTTGTCATTATCAGTAGGATTTGGTCTCTGGAATGACAAATGTTAATTCAGATGTGTAGACTTCTCAGGGGTGAAAGGGCACTTAAGTAGCAAATTGTTCAGTCACCTGTCCACACCGTTTTGAGGGTGAATATTGAAGTGGAAGTATCCAGAGTGGACATCAGTTATTTTTTTCTGCCTAGAATTACTTCCTTGGGGGCTGCTACTGTCCAATATGTTCAATATGTGGTTTTGATGTGTTGTCAGTTACAACAATCTGTCATCTACCCCCAACACAGAGGTTGATGTTTGAGCTTCGCTTGGCCAGTAACATTTTTTATCCCAGGAAGCTGAACTTCGAGTTGAGAAATACAGGCACAGAAGGGGGTGAAGCTGTGTTCATATGTTGTCATAGGAAGAGAGTTCACAGTTCCTGATTCCCAGATCCTTGAAGCTGCTTTGGTTCTGGCCTCCTGATGACAAATCCAACAGATCTTTTTATTCTCTGACCTGCCCTATATCCTCCCAATCAATTTTTACCTCAGTAGCAAGAGTTTATTTTCATAAGTTTCAACCAAAGAATTGATACAGCATTGGAACCTGCGAGGTTTAGAAACTCAGTTCTATTAGTTCATTCAGGAATTATTATGCTGCAAAGAAGTGATACACATTGACCAAACTCATAGGAATTTGATATATAAACTATGATATTAACTTATTACTTTATTCTAGGAGATATTCTTGGTCTAAAGACAAACGCAGTCATTTTGCAGAGGGCATTCATTTCATATTTAGCATTTATTTACTAAGGACTGACTCTTAGGCACTATGGTGAGCAAAGAAAAATGAAACTGGGTGTTTTCAAAATGATTTTTATAAGCTTCAAATCATGTCTTGATGTGCTATGCTTTCTAACAGTGCTACTTAATAGATTTTTCCAAAATACCATTTTCTTGGCCCCTGGTCAGAAATCTTCAGTAACCCCTCATCAACTACATATTGCCTAGAATGCTTCCATACTCTTAATGTCACCCTCCCTATTCCTAGACAAAGCCTCCATAAACCTCTTGTGCTACACTCGGGCTTAGGGAGCTGCTCCAGGCACTGCTTCCCACGTCCCTTTCAGAGCCTGCCCTCCCTCAGCACCTCTAGTTCACTCTGGTTACCTCATAACTAGTTCTGCCTCTTTGATTCGTTTATCTTGATCCTAGCCATGCCCCACTTTGCTGTTTTGATCTTCTTTCACTGTGCATTTTGCAATTCCATGCGCCAATCTTGCCTTCCCTCTTACCCTGCCTCAACTCCCAAAACCAGGAGGGATTTGTATCTGAGGTCTCCTGGTTCCAGAGGGAGTGAGGATATGGATCAAGTCCTGAGGCCTAAGATTGGCATTCAAATTTCTCCCAAATGCCGTGTATTTTCTTTACATGAGCATGCCACTCTAGCTAGAACGATTATTTACACTCTTGCTAACAGAAAAAGAAGTATTTCCCAGTCTCTGCTTTTGCTTACACTGTTCTCTCTCCCAGGAAGGCCCCTACCTCTTCTCTCCCTGTCTGAATCCTAGCCATCAAGCGCTCCACAAATGCTCCTACAGATCCTTTGGGGCTTCACAGCCCCCCACCCGTGAATCTCCTCCTGATTTTCTGGTTACTCTACCATGCTCACCTTATCTCTACTACCAGTTTTCAAGCGGTCTTGAAGGTAGTGACTGTGTCTTAGACTTTTTTCTCTACTATCAATTAAAATATTGGTACTGAGGTCCTACTCTGTGAAGGGGACTTCACTAGACACTTGGGGAATACAGAGAAATAGAAGACTTAGGTCCTGTCTTCAAATAGTTACAGCCTAGTTGAGGAGACTTTGTCACTGTAGCCCATGTGCATTAGGCCTGCAATAAGTACCTGTTTATCTTAGTCTTCTAGGGCCTGCCATAACAAAATACCACAGACTGGGTGGCTCAAACAATAGAAATGTATTTTCTCACAGTTCTGGAGGCTGGAAGTCCAAGATCAAGGCATTGGCAGGTTTGATTTCTTCTGAGGCCTCTTTCCTTGGTTTGTAGATGGCCACCTTCTCATTGTGTCCTCACATGGTCTTTCAACTCTGTGCATGCACATCCCTGGTGTCTCTTTGTGTGCCCAAATTTCATCTTCGTACAAGGACATCAATCAGATTGGATTAGGACCCACACTTACAGCCTCATTTTAACTTAATCATCCCTTTGAAGGCTCTTTCTCCAAATACAGTTACATTCTGAGGTACTGGGGGTTAGGATTTCAACATATGAATTGGGGGTGGCCATAACCCTGTTGAACAGACCATAGCCCTGTTGAACGATTGGTTAATTATAATTCTGTGGAATAAGTTACACCTTCCATAGGAGGCTAAACAGTTGTGGCAATTGCCTGTGAGTTGTCGACTAACGCAATCTTGGATTTCCAAAGGCAGTCCACCAGGTATGCTTCCTTTGGCTTTACAGCACAAAAATACAATGTAAGACACAAAGAAGAACTTAATTCCTTAAGCAATGAATAGAGTGTTTCATCTCTGTATTTGGTTTTCCATCTTTTAAAATTAGAGGTTGAGTCTGTACATGACCTACGGGAAACTCAGGGGATTACAATCTTATCTCTTGTACGATCATCGATGTGCAACTTCTTGAAATTTAGTTTTCAACCATTGGTCCTCTATGTTGTAAAATTTTCTTTGAGTCTTTCCTGTGGTTCAGTCCTGTCAAGAACTTGGTCTGTTAGGTGCATGTTTAGGGTGGGTGGCAGATATTGGGGGTAACTGCAGGCTAGTGAAGGTAACTGGCAGATGGATTAGCTAAGGGCAGGCCTTGTACAGGGATCAGGGTTTGCTGAAGTCTGGAAGGCAAAGTTGAAGAAACAGTGAGTAAAGTTTTTCTCTACTGGATAGAGAAGCCTCAGGCTAAGAACCTGTGGGGAAGCTGTTGCTCGAAGAGCATGCAACACTCTCCCTTCTACCCAGTGGAACAGCCTTTTAAAAACAGCACTACTGTTCTCTGAGCATCATCCATATAAGCAACAGTCACATGTAGTCCTGATCGTCAGTGTGCACAGGTGCAGCTCCATGGGTTGCCAAGGGCTGGTCTGTTGGCTTCTGTGTCATATCAGTTGTTAAATACTTTCAATATCACCCCTGGGCATGTGTATAAGTTTTCTATCCTTTTTGGTAAAATTTCTGTCAAGGGCACCAGCTAATCTGCTATTCAGTGTCATACAAAGATTTACATGATAAATTTCACTCTGCATTCGGAACTCAGGATGATAAATAACTTTATGCTGTAGTGTACAGTTCCAATTAACATCAGCACTGAAGTCACCAGAACTGTCAGTTTCTCTATATGGCAGTGACTACTGACGATTTGTCTTGGTTTCCTGGATGTCATCCAGTACATTGGCCAAAGAGGCCAAAGCAGGCATCTGTGTTATATTTCAACCTCCTTCCTGCCTTTTTTTTTTTTTTTCTTTTTTTCTTTGGACCTAAACTTTTGCTACTGAGTACACAGGTGCAGCGTTGGGAGGTTCCTTTATTATTCATTCATTTGTTTATTCCTCCAACAAATATAGAGTTCCTACTCTGTGTTAGGTACTGGACACAATGGTGAACAAAACCTGATATGGTCCTTGTCTTCATGGAGTTTATTTCATTTATTTATTTTTAAAATATTTATTTATTTATTTATTTGGTTGTGCCAGGTCTTAGTTGCGGCAGGTGGGCTCCTTAGTTGCGGCTTGCCGGCTCCTTAGTTGCAACATGTGAACTCTTAGTTGCGGCATGCATGTGGGATCTGGTTCCCTGACCAGGGATGGAACCTGGGCTACCTGCATTGGAAGCATGGAGTCTTATCCACTGCACCACCAGGGAAGTCCCTTCATGGAGTTTAGAGTCAAATGGATAGTTTAATGGCAGGCTAAGTCAAGAAGTCATGTCCCCACTTATGGCTTTAATCTCATCCCTGTTTACTTCTGTTAAACGTTGCTTGGTCAGTTATTTTTCTTTTTTGCCACTTCAATCTTTTCTAATAAATGATCTTCCCCTCTGCCCACCAACATGTCATATCTGCCTTCTACTGAAATGGTAATCCTCTTGTGTTCATTAAAAAATATATATATATATTTTTGGTTCACTGCACGGCTTGCGGGATCCTAGCTCCCCAGCCAGGGATCAAACCCGTGTCCCCCGCAGTGGAAGAGCGGAGTCCCAACCACTGGACTGCCAGGGAAGTCCTTCATTTAAGTTCTTGATTGCCATTTTCTCTCTCCATCAACAGACTTCACAAGTGAGTTAGTCTTGACCTCCTAGTGCCCACTCACTTCTTTACCACTTGTAATCCTGCTTCCATGCCCACCTCTCTGGGTGACCAGGTGATTTTATTGCTCTCTGTGTTGCCTCTTTTTGGTCATCTGAGTGTTCTTCTTCCTTTTCATGCTAACAGCAAGCAGCAGGCAAGCAAGATCCTTTACATCTGTGAAACTTGTCCCAGAAAGCCTTCCCTCAGACTCATCCCAGCAAGAATGCCTCCTGCAGGAAGCAACTAACTAGCTGTTTGGACAAGTCACTTAAGTTCTCCAGGCCTCAGATGCCTTATCTGTAATATGAGTAAGTGGTGCCAAGATCTCTTCCTGTCTTAGGAGTTTGGGGGTGTAGAAAATCAGATGAGGGAAGAGTCAAGGGAAAGAGTGCCCCCAGTGTCTCCTGACCCTAGGGACAACAGGAAAGTGAGGAGATAGCAAACTCTGACAGCTCTTGGAGAAGGGATAGTTGGGGAGGGGGAGGCAAAGAGAGGCTGGAGGGCAGTGATGAGGCTGGGCAATGGGGACGAGCAGAGGGGCAAAATAAACTCTTTCCTGGAATCATAGCTATAGACAGTCTTGGGACAAGAAGCTCTGTGCAGGCTCTGAGCTTGTGGACCTAGGATTGCTGAGTTTGAAGCATATCATGTTTGACACTTGCTAGCTCCATGAATGGTGATATGTACACTTCCCTTCCCCAAAAGAAGATATACAGTATAAGCACCAACTATCGGGGTTAGCTGAACACATGAAACTTCCCTATTAGAAGGTGAGTGCCTTGAGGGCAGGAAGCCTCTCTTTTCAGTCTGTATAGCTTCTCAGTGTAGTAAGTAGCACTCAGTTTGTTAAATTGAACTGAAGAATATTCTTACATCTTATTCAGCTTGGTTCTGGAGGGAAATTCTGAGAGAAATCCAGGGTGTTTAATACATTGGATTATTTTAGCACTGATGCTTGCACTTTTACATTCTTCTTATATGAAACCTCTCATCGTTTATTTACTTGTTTATTCATTTGTTATCTGCTTCTCCCACAATGTAAGCTTTTGAGGACAGATACTGCTTCCCCAGCATCCTCAGCATCCTCAATACTTAGAATAATGCTCGGCACATAGTGGGCTCTTAATAAATATTTACTGAATGATTGCATGAACGAATCTCTGCATAAAATCTCTACTTATGATTCTTGTCTTTAAAAACTTAGGGGCTGCCAGCTTGCCTTCAGGACAGAGGAAGTATAGCTAGCAATATCCCCTTCTCTGCTTTCTTATCCCTTTCCTCTTCACAAGTGGCAGAGTTTGGGCAGCCCTGAAAGACGGGAGGAGGAGAGAAATATGGCCACCCCACCAAGCTGAAAGAGTGGGACTTTGTCACTAGGTAGCCACCCAGAAGATTCCACAGCTGCCTACTTGAATCTGCTGTGGTCTGCAGCACAGTGGTGAGTGGGAGTGCAGGAAAGCTTTGGCCAGGGGATGGCCAGCCCCACGTGAGTTATGGGGCCTCCGCAGCAAGAATCCCCTCAGCAGGCCTGACTGGGGAGTCTTCTTCAGGGCACTAATGGGTACCACCATGATCTCTCACCCATGTATCAGCTGCCTTGGCAGAGGTCCTGGTCCCCAGCACCAGCAGCTGGTAGGCCCCATCTTCACGGGAAAATTCACAGTCATCATTCGTCCGCAGAGATACGAGAGAATGAATTGGTGTATCAATAGCTATTGGTTGTACCAGTGTTTAAAGAGCAGCAGTGTAGGCTTTCCTTCTGAAAGCCAAACTGAATGAAAAACAAGGGGTGTTGGTTTTATCCTGGATGTGGAGGGCCCTGCCCTCATTGAACTTGCAGGCTGTGGAATCTATAACCTAAAGACCTAATGATGGTGGAAAAGGCGTGACTCCTAGCAACCATTCCTGTTGCTCTCAGAAAGGCTGGCTGAACCACAAAGAGGGTGAAGTTCATCTTCGGTAGCCTCTGACTTCCCTCCGCGATACTTATCTATTCCAGTGCCCCTACCTCCCCAAAATGGGAAGAAAACCATCTGCTTCACTGAAATCATGAGCAGTCTAAGGCACATATAATTTGCTCTTCCTCCTGTATTTAAATTCTAAAAGAGGAGTGCTCAAGTAAGTAACAATTATGCCCTTTGATTTGACAACCTCCTTTGAGGACTTAGGTCCAAGGAAAGACTCCAAAAGTGAGAGAGAGGAGAAAAGACCCCAAATTTGCAATAATAGGGAATGGTGAAATCAATGCAATTGAATACTATACAACCCTTAAAACCCAAGAAGTTTGAGGCATCTTTAAGAAATAATGCTGAAAAAGGAAACTAGAACCTAAAATAGTTTATGCACTGATTACATGTCTGACTACTGATTTGTAAGAATATGTGAATTTTTATACACTGATAGTGTGTTGTATATCACTAATCTGTGTGTCTAGCTCAACACCTTGCTCGTAGTAGGCACTTAGTTAATGTTTATTGAATGAATGAAGGAACCAGAAGTAAATTTAGAGAAATGCTTGGAATTTATATTCATCAGATTTCTTTTACTATAAAGCTACTTTATTATTGTTTTTAAAATTTATTTATTTATTTTTGGCTGTGTTGGGTCTTCGTTGCTGCACACGGGCTTTCTCTAGATGTGGCAAGCGGGGGCTACTCTTCGTTGTGGTGCGTGGGCTTCTCATTGCGGTGGCTTCTCTTGTTGCGGAGCATGGGCTCTAGGCAAGCGGGCTTCAGCAGTTGTGGCACGTGGGTTCAGTAGCTGTGACTCATGGGCTCTAGAGTGTAGGCTCAGTAGTTGTGGCTCACGGGCTTAGTTGCTCCGCAGCAGGTGGGATCTTCCCAGACCAGGGCTTGAACCTGTGTCCCCTGTATTGGCAGGCAGATTCTTAAACACTGTGCCACCAGGGAAGCCCAAAGCTACTTTAATGCATAACAAAAGGGTTTCTAAAAGGAAGATCATCTTTTCAATTTTATGTATATGAAAGTAAAAGAAGGAAATACCAAAATATTAACAGTAGTGGAGTCTGAGTCATGAGCTACAGGTAATTTCTATATTCATTTATCAACTTCTCTGTATGCTCTTGATTTTCTACAATAATCATAATCAGGGAGAAACAATTTGTTGAAAGAATCATCATGAAATAGCAAGTTACAAACCCAAAGGAATGAATCTCTGTTGTTGAAATTGCAGGCACACTGGTAAGCTTGGGGGTGAAGGTACATCTGGCATCTCTAGAAGCACACAACACAGGCCACCACCAATCCAGTCCTCCTACGTATACAACTGAAATTGGCATTGAGACTTCAAAAGTAAGAAACAGCGTTACAGCAAGTCTGATTGAAGTCTACATATGTTAGGGAGGCATACCTGTATTTTACATCATTAATGCTTGTCTGGGATATTGTCATTCCAGAACGGTGCAAAGAAAGCATCCATTGCAGTGTGCTTTTAGTAGTGAAAAATGATAAATAACCAAAATGTTCATCATAGAAAATATAATCCCCAAAATTCAGATGTAAAAACCAAAGATATTTTATGGTACCTTCATCTTTTTAGTTACAATTAGTATGCATGGATAATGTCCGCCTGAAGAGAAACAGGACAGTTGTTGAGACTAAAAGGTATGAAGTGGTCATTCAGGAAAGGAAGATTGTTTTTTAAGCATGATCGCATCTACATTGCCACTGGGTCTGGACACATTGGGGCTGCATATATCACTGGAGAATTTACTACTAAGCATTAAGCAAGATGGTGTTGCTAAGTAGTTAGCTCTGACAAATGAATTAACTGACGTAGGACCTAAGAATATTTTAGAAAATAACTGCTGTGTAATTTACAGGAATAAAGTTTCAGTAACTAATCAACAAGACTTGGCAAAGAGATCAGAAATCCTGTTATTTGATAATAGAACACTATGACATAATAAGTTATTTATTTGACTTTAAAAAATCAATTGCAAAAAGTAAAATTTTCACTATTTGCAGATGACATGATTTCATAGCTAGAAAACCCTAAAGACTCCACCAAAAAGGTGTTAGAACTAATAAACAAATTCAGTAAACTTGCAGGGTACAAAATCAATATATAAAAATTGGTTGCATTTCTATACACTAACAATGAACTATCAGAAAGAGAAATTAAGAAAACAATCCCATTTACAATTGCATCAGAAAGAATCAAATACCTAGGAATAAGTTAACTAAGGAGGTGAAAGACCTGTACACTGAAAACTATGAGGCACTGATGAAAGAAATTGAAAAAGACACAAATAAATAGAAAAATATTCCATTCTTATGGATTAGAAGAATTAATATTGTTAAAATGTCCATCCTACCCAAAGCAATCTACAGATTTCATGCAATCTCTATCAAAATTCCCATGGCATTTTTCACAAAAGCAGAACAAAGGATTGTAAAATTTGTACAGAACCACAAAAGACCTACAACAGCCAAAGTAATCTTGAGAAAGAAGAACAAAGCTGGTAGCACCGTGCTTCCTGATTTCAAACCATATTACAAAGCTATAGTAATCAAAACAGTATGGTATTGGCATAAAAACAGACACATAGATCAGTGGAAAAGAATAGAGAGCCCAGAAATAAACACATGCATATATGGCCAATTCACTTATGACAAAGTGGGCAAAAATATACAATGGGGAAAGGACAGTCTCTTCAATAAATGGTGTTGGGAAAACTGGACAGTAACATGTAAAAGAATGAAACTGGATCACTAACTTACACCATACGTAAAAATTAACTCAAAATGGATTAAAGACTTGAATGTAAGACCTGAAACCTTAAAACTCCTAGAAGAAAACATAGCCAGTAAACTCCTTGGCATTGGTATTGGTGTTGATTTTTTGGATCTGACTCCAAAAGCAAATGCAACAAAGGCAAACATAAACAAATGGGACTACATCAAAATAAAAATCTTCTGCACAGCATAAGAAACCATCAACAAATGAAAAGGCAACCTGCTTAATGGGAGAAAATATTTGCAAATCATATATCCAATAAAGGGTGAATATCCAAAATATATAAAGAACTCAGACAACTCAATAGCAAAAAACACAAACAAGCTGGAGGATCTGAATAGATACTTTTCCAAAGAAGACATGGAGATGTCCAACAGGCACATGAAAAGATGCTCAGCATCACTAATCATCAGGGAAATGCAAATCAAAACCACAATGAGATATCACCTCACACCTATTAGAATGGTTATCATCAAAAAGACAAGATATAAGTGTTGGAGAAGATGTAGAGAAAAGGGAACCCTCATGTCCTGCTGGTGGGAATGTAAATTGGTGCAGCTACTATGGAAACAGTATGGAGGTTCCTCAAAAAATTAAAAATAGAACTACCATATGATCCAGCAATTCCATTTCTGAGTACTTATTTGAAGAAAATGAAAACAGTAATTTGAAAAGATATAAGCACCCCTGTGTTCCTTGCAGCATTATTTGCAATAGCCAAGATATGAAAACAACCTAGGGAGTTCCCTGGTGGTCCAGTGGTTAGGACTCAGTGCTTTCACTGCTGTGACCCTGGGTTCAATACCTGATCGGAGAATTAAGATCCCGCAAGCCACGGGGTGCGGCCAAAAATAAATAAATAAATTAATTAATTAATTTTAAAAAAGACCACCTAAGTGTCCATTGATGGATATCTGGGTAAAGAAGAAGTGGCATATATATATACACAATGGAATACTACTCAGTCATTAAAAAAATCTTGCCATTTGTTACAACATGGATGGACTTGAGGGTATCATGGTAAGTGAAATAAGTCAGACAGAAAAAGACAAATACTGTATGATTTCACTTACATGTGGAATCTAAAAAACAAACAAAAAAACAAAACAAAATAAAACTCACAGGTACAGAGAATAAATTGGTGGCTGCCAGAGGGGATGGGGGTTCAAGGGTGGGCAAAATGGGTGAAGGGGGTCAAGAGGTACAAAATTTCAGGTATAGAATAAATAAGTCATGGGGATGTAATGTACAGTGTGGTGAATATAGTCAATAATATTGTATTGCATATTTGAAAGTTGCTAAGAGAATAAATCTTAAAAGTTCTCATCAGAAGAAAAAAATATGTAACTTTATATGGTGATGGATGGTAACTAGACTTATTGTGGTGATCATTTTGCAGTGTATACAAATATCAAATTATTATGTTGTACACCTGAAACTAATATAATGATACATGTCAATTATACCTCAATTTTAAAAAATCAACTTGCTGAGCAAAAAGTTTTGCCACCAAAACTGAAAGAAACTCCAAGAAACAGTTCAAAAATCAGTATTATTTGGGGGCAAAAACCACTCAATTTGTTTAACAACAGCTAATTTAACAAATAATATTTTCAAAGTGTTAAAAAGAAAATTTTAAGATGCTCCAAATGAAACCCTATGTTTATGTAATATCGACTTCTATTGTACTTAATATCACACAGTAGGAGATGGTAACTTTTCACAGAGTTTATATGCAATTTAAATAAAACAGCATTTATATAGGATCAAAGTAAAGCATGGCTGTGTATAAAGGGGTCAAAATCCATCTGAACTGCAAGGTGGACCCAGGGTACTATTGTTTTGGAAACAATAAAGTTAAGATAGATGCAGAATGTTTGTCCAGAAACCCCTTTATCTAAAACTCTACGCCTGGGTTTCAAATCAAGGCTACATTTCTGTCAAAAAAGACTTAGATTCTCTAGGCAAGAGACAGATACATCATTCTTATTGATATAATTATGAACACCACAGTTTCTGATATTTATGATTGTGGAGAACAAGATTTCTCAGTGAGTAGGAGAGCAGAAGTCACTTGAAGAAGGCGGCTATTATGACATTTTACAGCTGCAGTATGTCCTTAGGGGACACTGCATCCTGTTAACTGTTCAGCTGGCTTTATCTGTGCCTATTCTTCCAACTTGATGAATGGTCGGTCAGATTTTTACCTTCTTAGTTTGAGCTAATTTTTACTTTTTCACGGGCAATCCTAAGTAGCAAACTAAACACTACTGAGTGCTTTGCATACATTATTTCATTCAATCTTTGCAATAATCCTTTGCTAGCATCCTATTTTACAGATGAGGACACTGAGGCTTGGAGGTGTTAAAGGGATTTGTTCAGGGTCACACCGCTAGTCAGTGGCAGAGCCATTTCAAACCCCAGTTTGCCTAACTCTAAACCTAACTTTCTTAATGTCCATAATTCAAGCCAATGTAGAAATAAAAGACTATTCAAAGGAAAATTGACAAAATTCTTTCTGTGGGGAAGTGGCAGGCTCATGCAAGGTAGATAGGACCGTAGATTGGAACAATTTTTCTGGAGGTCAATTTGGCAAATATGTAGTTAAAAAAAAAATTAAACATGTACCCTTTGAGCCAGCAATGAATCTTGTACGAATTTAACCTAAGAAAATAATTTTCAAACCCTGCACAGGAGCATGCATTAGAATTATAGCATTATTTATGAAAACAAACACACAAACAAGAAAATAAAAACAATGTAAACATTTCCCAGTAAGGGATCGGTTAATTAAATGGCTAAAGAAACATACAAGGCAAGACTATTCAGCCACTTTAATGATGAAAATATATTGTATAGTAAAAGACACTAGATTATCTATGAGCATGTATAGTGTGTCTATTATGTAAAATCGAATACCATACTGTATTTATATGTGCAAATACACAGTCAATATGTGAAAAGGTGTTCAGTTTTTTTTTTTTCTGGCTCAGTAGAGTTTGTTTGTTTTACCTCTTTATACTTTTCTTTATTGTTTGGTTATTTTATGAATCAAAACAAAAAAACTATTTGAAAAAAAGTGTCAATGTTAAATCAGTTCTTGTCTCAGCAAGTGGAGTGAGTTCATGTATACTAGCCAGACGTTTTATACAACTAGGAATCTATTATGCTTTGGAGAAAATTCAACAGGTATGTTATAGATCCTGGTCATGTAACTACCATGTTTCTGTTCCACCAAAGGATTAATATTAAAGTATGAGGTCAATAGGACCTGACTGAAACCAGACCTGTCTGGGCTATAAAAGTTAAATGTTGTCTTACATTGTCATTTAAGAAATCTCTTCAAAACAGTTTTATTTAATTGAAGTCAGTCCTACTTGTTGATTGGCATTGTACTTTGGGAGTAAAGGAACTTTTGCTTAAGTAGGTAAAGTAAATGGATTTCAAAGAGGCTGTGTGGGGTTCAGGAAGCAAACCTAACTAACACATCTTTTGCCCTTATATTAATGGCTCCTGGGGGTAGGGGGTTGGTTGGAGTTAAGGAAGTGGGCCTGTTTAGGAAACGTAGATGGAGCCAGAGAGGTGTTGAAATGACGAGAGACGAGACCAACTGGGAAAGAGAAATGTGGGTTATGAGCACATGAAAAGATGCTCAACATCGCTAGTCATTAGGGAAATGCAAATCAAAGCTACAAGGGAATACCACCTTACACCCATTAGGATGGCTACCATAAAAAAAACAGAAAACAACTAGAGTTGGCAAGGATGTGAGGAAATTGGAAAACTTGTGCACTGTTGTGGGAATGTAACATGGTATAGCTGCTGTGGAAAATAGTATGGAGGTTCCTCAAAAAGTTAAACATAGAATTACCATATGACCCAGCAATTCCACTTCTGGGTATATACCCAAAAGAGTTGAAAGCAGGGTCTCAAAGAGATATCTGTACACATATGTTCATAGCAGCACTATTCACAATAGCTAAAATGTAGAAGCAACCCAAGTGTCCATTGACAGATGAGTGGATAAGCAAAATGTGGTACATACATATGATGGAATGTTACTCAGCCTTAAAAAAGGAAATTCTGCAATATGCTACAACATGGATGAACTTTGAGGACATTATGCTAAGTGAAATAAAAAGACAAATACTGTGTGATTCATTTATTTGAGGTACTTAAGAGTAGTCAAAATCATAGAGACAAAATAGAATGGTGCTTGCCAGGGAAGGGGAGAATGGGGAGTTAGTGTTCAATAGGTAAGGATTTTCAGTTTACAAGATGAAAAGAGTTATGGGGATGGATGGTGCTGATGGCTGCCCAACAGTGTGAATGTATTTAATCCACTGAACTGCATATTTAATAATGGTTAAGGTGGTAAATTTTATCTGTATTTTAACACAATAAAAAAAGAAGAAAAAAGTGGGTTACAACTGTTTTGGCAAGTGATTATAAACGTAGAGGAAAGAGAAGTCAAAGGGCCTTACTTATGAAGGAGTCTCACCCTAGAAAAGTCCTTTCTTTAGTGTCCATGGATGGCAAGATAAATAATACCTTAAGTTCCACTCATCATCCAACAAAATCTCAGCACTGCCTGTCCTGAGGATGTTTAAAAGTTAATTAAGACACCGGGCTGCAGAGTGGGGTAGGGGTGGGGGCTGGGAGAGGGAGATGCAGGTGTTATTAACAGTTGAAGCCGTGGAAACAAAACCAAGTCAATCTAAGTGAGAGGAGAGGTGGGAAAAAAAATCAAACCTTGAGGATACCAACATTACATGGTTCTTTGGAAAAGGAACAGCAAAGAAAAGTGCTAGGGAAGGGAAGTTCAGAAAACACGCAAAGAGAGAAGAGAATGATGTAGAAGACAGGGGAGGGGAGGACAGTTTCAAAAAGCAGGACTTCACAGTATAAAGCGCTGTAGGAAGGCCATCTAATGCGGTGGGGGTTTGAAGTATCTACTGGACCTGGCAATCAGCAGTGGCCAGAGTGTAGCCCCGACAGGAGACAGCGTTACCTACACACGTGGTATGTTTGTAGGCCTCTTCATACAGTCCAGACTGGACTAGACTGGGAGGTATGTCCTACAGAAGGGGATTAACCTGGCGATTGAGAGATACATAGCTCTGGGTATTTTCAGTGATTATTGGGGATGGGGACTCTGTAGATGGCTAGATGTCCTGCTAAACTAGGTGAGGGCAAGAGCTAATCAAATGCACCTAGGGCTCCAGTAATAAGAATCAAATGAATGAATATATAGTTTTTTTGTTTGTTTGTTTGTTTTTATTTTTGGCTGCATTGAGTCTTCATTGCTCCGCATGGGCTTTCTCTAGTTGTGGTGAGCGGGGGCTACTCTTCGTTGTGGTGCGCGGGCTTCTCATTGCGGTGGCTTCTCTTCTTGCGGAGCACAGGCTCTAGGCGTGTGGGCTTCATTAGTTGTGGCATGCGGGCTCAGTAGTTCTGGCTCACGGGCTCTAGAGTGCAGGCTTAGTAGTTGTGGTGCACAGGCTTGGTTGCTGCGCAGCACGTGGGATCTTCCTGGACCAGGGCTCGAACCCATGTCCCCTGCATTGGCAGGCGGATTCCTAACCACTGCGCCACCGGGGAAGTCCCTGAATGAACGAATATATGATGAATGTGGGGTGTGGACTAAAGGTTGGTTTATGAGCAGGCCAGGAATAGGATGATGAGCAGTCCCCAACCTTTTTGGCACCAGGGACCAGTTTCGTGGAAGACAATTTTTCCACAGAGGGTGCGGGGGATGGTTCAGGGGGTAATGTGGGCTATGGGGAGCAGCAGATGAAGCTTTGCTCGCTTGCCTGCTGCTCACCTCCTGCTGCGCAGCCCAGTTCCTAACAGGCCTCGACCGGTACTGGTCCACAGCCTGGGGTTTGGGGACCCCTGATCTAGGGTATGGCAGTGAACGATGGCAGGATGGAGTACATGCCTCTGGAAGAAGTTGCTCACTGACTCAGAGAGGTGCCAGGGAGGTTGGTGTTTTCAAGGCAAGGTCAGGTTTCAGTTAGGAGAAGGAGTGTGAAGAGCTTAAAGATTTCTACAGGTTGCTCTAGAGCAGAAAACACTGAGAGACAACAACAGGACGGGATTGAGGTAGGTGCAGACAGCTACCTGGGAATAAGAGTGCAGGAAAGGATAGCTGTCTGCTTTACAAAGCACCTCTGCAGCCAGCGACTCATTCATCCTTAGGACAACCCGGAGAGAGAGATAGGTATTATATTGCCAGCCTTTGGAATGAGGGATGCTTTCCAGATAAGGCTCGGAAAGCCTGTTCAGCCGCTGTTTGATTCCTCTAGTGACAAGGAACACTCTACTTTTGGAAGTAGCACTTCCATTATAAAATTTAAAAAGCGAGTAGAAAAGAAGAAAGGTGTGGGCCCCCTTGAGGGGAAAGCTCTGTCAATGACAAACATTTTGGGTAATTCACGGAACTGCAGAGCCAGACGTGTCAGTCAGATCTTTTCATCTGTAAAACGAAGGGGGCAGATGATCTTTCTTTTCCCTTATCTAATAGCCTGTGAAATCATCTAGGCAACCAACTCCCAGTTTTACAGAATAAAGGGCTGCGGATGTGTCTCGCTCAAAGTAATACAAGAAATTAGCGGAGGGACAGGCCAGAACCCACTCCACCCGGGTCTACTGCGTCCCTCGCCGCTCCACACCTTCCCGGACAGATCAGGCCAGCGGGAGGCTGCAGGCCGGGCGGCCTAGCTGAAAGCACCCTGGGGTTCGAGGCGGCTTCCCGGCAGCAGTCATAGGAACGCCCCGAGGGGAGGGGAAGAGTTAGGGCCTCCTTTCCCACACTTCGTTAGGACGCGGGCCGGGGCGGGACCGCGGCAGCCCTCCCTCGGGCCTGCGGCCGGCAGAGGGCGCGGGGCAGCTCCTCGTTTCGCTGCCCGGCGGGCGGGGAACTGGCTGCCCCCGGAGCGCCGTCGGAGCTCCCGGGCACCGGATCGCGGTAGCCCGGCCGGCCGGAGGGCGCAGGGGCAGCGCAGAGGGCAGGACGGCGGGAAGTGGGCGGGGCGGCCGGGAGCCGGCGGGGCGGGGCGGGGCGGGGCTGGGCGGGGCGCGGAGGGGGCGGGGCCGCGAGCGGGGGGCGGTGGCGGCGGCGGCGGCGGCGGCGGTGGCGGTAGCTGAGGAGGAGGAGGAGAACATGGCGGCCGCGGAGAGCGGCTGAAATGCCTGTTTTTCAGGCCAGGCGAGCGGGAATCTGAAGCGATTCTCTGAGCCTTCCCCTCAGACGGCTGGACCGCGGCCTCGAGCGCCTCGACTGCCCTGTTCCCTGCTGCTCCCTCGAGTGCAGCCTGCGCCCGGTCCGTTCTGCATCCCCCTGCGGGGGGGACTCCTGCTCCGGAGGAGGGGGCCGGAGAGCCGCGGCGGCGGCGGCGGGCTCCCGGCCCGAGCAGCGGCGGAGGCCGCGGCGGCGCCACCACGGTCGCGGGCGAGCGCGGCGCCCGTCAGCGCGGCCCAGAGGCGGCGGCGGCAGGTGAGTGGCAGGCGGCGGGCGCCGAGCCTCCCGGTGGGTGCAGCTGTCACGAGCCGCGCGGCCGCCGAGGCCCTAGGGGGCGGGAGCAGCTGGTGCCCCTCCGCCCGCCGTTCTCCTTTCTCTCCGCTCCGTTCCCCCTCCCACTTTCCCCGACTTCTCCCTCGGCCTCGCGCGGCTGGAGGGGGCGGAGGTCGCAGCTGTCACGGGCACCAGCTGGGGGCTGTGCCGCGGATGGAAACTGCTGCAGCAGCGACTTCCCTGCCCCGTTTCCCAGTTGCCCTAGTTAGAGCGGACGGGGCGAGCATCTGCGGAGGGTGCGCGAGGCTCGCGGCCGCCGGCCCGGCGTGGGGAGAGGCGCCCCGAGCCCGCGGGCGCTCCCCGCCGCCGAGAGGGGGAGCCGGAAGTCGGCGCGGGCGCCCCTCGGCCCCGGCGAGCGCGGTGACCTTGGCAAGCCCGGTAACCTCTCAGAGTCTCGCTTGCCGGGACTGCGAAATGGGGATGACCGTGGCGAGCCTTCTTGTAAGCGCAGCCTCCGACGGCGCTTCTGTTTACCCCCGCGCACTTGCTTTACCCTTCTCCAGACGAGGGATTTCGGAGGCAGAAACGGGATGGATAAGTGAGATTTTCCTGTTATGTTTAGGGTTTGGTCCCCTTCGTCGGATTCTGCTGAAAGGATTTAGGAAGGGGAGCAAACATGTTGGCTGGAAGACTGAGAGGTGGGATGGGTTAATGGTCAGCGACAGAACTCGAGCCATTCCCTAGTCGCTTGGAAGAGAAATGGAGAAACCGGACACCAGGGTCTCTGCTCCTACTACCCAGCTGTGTTGTTTTTTGTTTTCTGTTTTTAAAGCAGTCACTCCCATAGACTAGACACTGCCTCGGTTGACGATGTTAGAGGGAGACGGAGGGTTTGACAATAAAGCCTGTATGTGTGACAAGGAGAGTCCGTGCTGCTGTGGCTGCAGTTTGGTGGGGAGGAAAACTTGAAGCTGGAGGATCTTTTAGCCTTTCAGGCTGGGCTCTCTTCGTTCACTGTAGGTGTTGAAGAGGCAGGTGTCCTTGTGGAGAAGGTGACATTTTTTTCTTTTGAGACGGTGAATTTTTAATGCTGAGCATGATGGTGGTGAATGAAGGGTTCTGGAGTGAATTGCAGTCCCAGCACCCTCTGTTGATGCCAAGAGTAATCTCTGTGGCGATGATTTGTGAGGGCTGAGGCTTTCACTTCAGTGATTAAGAAATCTTCAAGTGTCTGTGTAAAACATTGCTGCGGTGAAGCTTAGATTATACTGTACAGCTGAAGGGATGGAGTTCAGGGGTTAAATTTGTTTGAGGTTTGTCTTCAATTTTGGAATTGGTTGAAGGTTAGTCTCAAAAAAAAAAAAAAAAAAAAAGTTGGCCAAAGGGGCCTCTCAGCTTGTTTCACAGAAGCTGTGATGTAGTAGGAAGGGGGTCAGATTTCATGTTGAGAATAGTATAAAAAGAAAGTGTTTGCTTGGGTCTTTTGGCTCTTGAACTAGAAATAGTTTTGGGTTAAAAGTAGCAGTGAGGTTTGATTCAGCTTAATAAATGGGCATTCCTTGAACTATGTCATAAACAGATGCAACTGCAAGTGTTTCTTTTTTATCTCCTGTACTCTGTGGAAGGGTCTAATTTGGTTTTGTGAACTAGCGTTGGAAATGGTTTCCCCCTATTTCTTATTCAGATTTTATCCTTTGGGAACAATGGATCAAAAAGGGGGCCTGAATAGGGAATATATGGTTTGGAGAGAAAATGCAGGGATGCTGCTTATAAGAACAGGCATTTGGTTTGATTTTTGTAAACATTTTGCACTGATTATTTATTTCATTTATTTAACTCACAATGAAGTTTGATTTTTAAGGTGCAGAATTTGAATTTTACATAGTTTATAGTTGATCTTTTTCTCATTTCCTTCTGAGAAAATCTGTAGGATTGTGTCTTTTTGTGTGGTTTAAGCCAAGGGAGTATTTTAGATCTGCATTTTTGGTAAGTGGTTTTATTGAAAAAAAAGTGCTTGATGGAACTAATGGTGATTGTTCCACTTAAACTGGGATTATATAGACAATGCATTTTCCTTCCTCTTTCTGCCAACATTTGTTTTTCTTTCTCCTTCAATTCCAGGGTTTCATTTCTAGAAATCTGGGCTGGAAACAGAAGCAGCAGTTTGTATAATACCAAGAACTTGCTTATGCCAGGAAGCTGTAAGGGTAGCATGAAGTGGGTGTGGTATAAAGATACTGCCACTATTTAAGACAATTTAACTGTTGAGGGAGTCCAGGGTCAAACTTTAATTTTTGTTGAATTTCCTGTTTTCTTTGTATGTGTTAATCTTTTGGTGGGCAGAGGATTGGGTTGCTATGGTGCTGACTGGTGTATATTGTGAAAGCACTGGCAAAATTTCATGCTTTTACTCTATACGGAAGGGTGCTAAACAAGCCTAAATAATTTAAAGATGTTGCTCCCAGGATGGAATGTTCTCTGCATGTACTGTTGATCCTGCTAATCCAGTGATCGGTCTTCACCAGGACTAAATGTTGAGTAAATGATGAGGGTGGTATAGAGGTGCTGAAAGGTGGAGCGGGGAAGAAAGGATATTGGACATTCTTTGAAAATCTTTTCTCTATTGGACTGTATATCAGAGTATGGTTTATAATTCTTTTTAAAGGACATCTCTTCTCTGTCCTCATCGATTTCACCATAACTTCTCTTACATACTACCTTTGTTCCTTACTTAAGTTTGTCTTTATTGCCCTATCCCCCAAGGGCTCCACATTGCTTGAATATGTTGCATATCTTTTGGGGTTGGTTGGTCTTAAACCATATGGCCTAAAATAGCTTTCATTTTAGGGCAAGTATGGGAGGTAAACACAGCACACACCACCGAGTAGAATCTTCTTAAGTCATGGGGGGAGGAGATCCCCAGGATTCTCATTATTGTCTTGGCAGTGATTTTTACTTTCTGCCTATGATAATCACAGGAATTCTCAGAGGGCCATCAGCTGCTTTCCTAGCATAGGTCCAAAAACACGTGGTGGGCTCCTTTTTACATTACTTCCAGATATCGGGTGCAGAAGAGTGTGGGATTGGACGAAGTGCATGTGTTTCAGGAGTTGAATGACAGAGCGCTATATCCAGTCTTGGGCTGCAGAACCATACAAATTTCTCCCCACCTTGTACAACTTTCCTATGAGTTGGACAGACTAGACTGTAGAAAAGGACTTCTTCATTGCTTCTCTCCCAGGTTAACCAGTAGCTTAGCTCTTGGTTATTGGTCACTAAGGATGGACCTTATGGTCTCCAACCTTTTTTCTTACCATTGGAGGTGAGGTCTAGTCATTTCAAGCCTTTCTTTCTCTCTTCTTTGTGTTTTACTTAGACTTTGTGCCTCTCTCTCAACATACGGGGTCAGAGGTCATAAAATGGCCTAGTGGCAACTGTGTACCATTCTTGGTTGCTTAGTTTAAGGAGGAGGTGCAGGTTTTTTCCTTTAGTTGAATTCCAGATGATGTTTTGTGGGTGCACAGTATTTGGATTAACATAAATTATTGTTTTATATTTCTGCAAGATACATGGTTGAATAAGAAGAATTATTACAAAACACTGACACCAACATTTAAGTCCAGTTCTAGAAATGCAAGTAGAGTTGGTTGTTGAATCCATGCTTCCTCCCCCATTCCCCCATCTGCAACACAGTATTTTTGAGGCTTCTTGAAATGACAGGCTTTTAGAAAAGCTTAGTATAGTTATCATATTTTGAAGATAAATAGCTTATGCCAAAACAGAAGCTATAGTCACTGGAGGAGTTGTAGAAGACTTCACATTAATCAGTCTAGTCACCCTCATCTTAGATATATTTTGATCTAATCTCTCCCCATGGGTATGTTTCAATGTGGACGGTGGGAAGTTGGGCTTTACTGAGAAGTCCTGGACCTGACCACTGGGAACAGACAGATGAGATCCATAACAATAGGTGCAAGCACAGAAGTGAAATACACCTATTAACAGGGCCAGAAGTCTAATAACACTGGTTTATCCAATGCTTCCAGAGTGATACTTCATTTTTGCCTGTAATTTTGAGGCAGTTTTTAAGCTTCTTTTGAGAATGGATGTTTGACTTCAGACACAGGAATGGTGCCCTGGCTCTTTTACTTAGTAGATGTAACCTTGGGTTAGTTATTTAACCACAGTAAACCTCAGGTTTTCGTGCTTAAAATTGGAATAATGTACTTAAACTCATATTGTTGTGACCTTTAAATTAACTTATTATATTAAATAACAAGATATGTCTAGCATAATGATGGGCAGGTAGTTAAGACTTTAATAATGTTTTCTACATTTCCATAACCTAAATACATCACTGCCTAATCCGTCATCAGATTATCTGATTCTTTTCTTTGCAATTTCTTGGATTTCCCCCTTTATTTCTGCCTCTACAGTCTGGTCCCCCTGTCATTTTGCACATGGAGTAACTAGCATCACATGAACTCTGTGGGCCTGAGTTTCTTTATCATCAGATGAGCATATTGGTCTGAATTCACATTTCTTCTTGTGCTGAAATTCTATGATTTGTAGGTTTATAGCTGTTTGCCTGCATGCATTTGCCTCTCTAATTCATCCTACATATAAATGTTGAAAAAATTCTTTGCTGAAACATTTTTTGATGTTATTGTTTTTAGTGGAGACTCTCTATGGAAAAATTTATCAAATGTAAATCATTTAAACTGTTCTTGTATTTCTCATTCCAGAAAATTTGCTGCAGATGGCATATGCAGAAATGCTTTGTAAACTGTAAAGTGCTACACAAGTGAAGAAAGTATTATAATCACTTGTAGATATCTTGCTTCTTTGATTTTACATGTTTCGTTTCTTTATTTAAATTGTATTCCTTTTTCCTTTATCACTTAACCTTCAAAAACAGTCAGAGCTGGTATGTTCTCTAGAAAGCTTGATTTTTATCACACTCCTTTAGCATCGATTACCCAGTTTGTTCTTTTTTTTTTTTCATTTAAATTAAAAAAATTTTTTGTATTGGAGTATAGTTGCTTTACACTGCTGTGTCAGTTTCTGCTGTACAACAAAGTGAATCAGCCATACGTATACATACATCCCCTCTTTTTTGTATTTCCTTCCCATTTAGGTCACCACAGAACACTGAGTAGAGTTCCATGTGCTATACAGTAGGTTCTCATTACTTGTCTATTTTATACATAGTAGTGTGTATATGTCAATCCCAGTCTCCCAGTTCACCACCCCACCCCTTCCTCCTTGGTATCCATACATTTATTCTTTACATCTGTGTCTCTATTTCTGCTTTGCAAATAAGGTCATCTATACCATTTTTCTAGATTCCACATATATGCATTAATATATGATATTTGTTTTTCTCTTTCTGACTTACTGCACTCTATGACAGTCTCTAGGTCCATGCACGTCTCTGCAAATGACACAATTTCGTTCCTTTTTATGGCTGAGTAATATTCCATTGTATATATGTACCACATCTTCTTTATTCATTCCTCTGTTGATGGACATTTAGGTTGCTTCCATGTCCTGGCTAATGTATATAGTGCTGCAGTGAACATTGGGGTGCATGTATCTTTTTGAATTGTGGTTTTCTCTGGGTATATGCCCAGGAGTGGGATTGCTGGGTCATATGGTAGTTCTATTTTTAGCTTTTTAAGGATCAGTTTGTTCTGTATAATAAATTTCTTCCTTTCCTTCTTCTTTTTTTTTTTTTTTTTGAAAGAGTTTCTCTTTTTAGTGTATGTTGAATTGGCTTTCCTAATTAGATTAGAAAATCCTGGAGATGGCATGAACCACAACGTTTAGAGCAAAGGGCCCTTAATGGTAACTTGGAACAACCTTGTTAATATTATAGATGAGAAGACTAAGGCCAGACAAATATAGTAATTTTCATGGGCCACATAGTTAGTGTCTTTACTTGGGCAAGAACCCAGGTATTTGGCTCCCAGTCTTCTTTATGAGAGTTACTTATTGTATTTGAAAGTTATTACAAAGAGATTTAAAATTTTAAGAATTTTAGTAAGATTTTGAGTAACGTGTAAGCTAGTAGGAATGGCGTATTTTTGGCTTTTGGCCAAAAATTGTCAAATATTGTAATAAGGTATTAATCAGGAATTAATTAAGGCTGCTGTCTCAAAAAGTACAAAAGTGCCTGGAGAGAAATGTTTGCTTTTCTTGTATGGCCCTCATTCAGAGTCAGCAAATATTTATTGAGGACTGTCTCCGAGACACAGTGTACTCAGGTACTGTGCTTGCTCTATATGTTACATTTTATAAACAAGGAAAGGCAGCTCAGGGAAGTTAAGTGGCTGGTATAAGATTGCACAGCTTGTAGGTATTAGGGATGACATTTGAGTCCAGGTCTTCTGACCTGAAATCACGAGCATACCTCTAAATTGGCTTCTCTCCAAGGTGCTCCCCACACTTGGCCACACTGTAGCCCTCTGTTACTTTCTGGACTCCTTTCTGTTGTCTACATGTGCAGTAGAGACTGCTGCCATCTCCATTGCTTTCTGATGATCCAGGAGCCAGTGTACCAGTTACTTAATGAAAGTATCACTTTAAGATTTTTGTGCTGTTTCTGATCTCACCTTTGTACTTTAGTAATGTTGATTCTTTGGTGCTTCTGTCTAGGTAAGCTTATCTTTGAATGGTTGGTTTGGATTCTTAGCAATAAAATTCTGCCTCTCATGTTTTGTTAGTATTTAAATAGCTAAAGCTTAGGGTATTTTTTTCATTTGGAATAAATTGCTTGGTCATTCTCTGTGTTTCCACTTGTATTTTGAATGGTTGGTGTTATTCTTATAGCTTTAATATATTACATCTTGCATTTTTAGTTTGCTTATATGGTTAAAACATTTACATGCTTTTATTATCAAGCATAGATTCGGTTGTTTAACAGTAGAGGATATTCTATTGTGAGTGTATGTTTGTATATATACAGATATCATGCCATATTGGACCAGATAGTTGAAGGATGAAATGTCCTTGCCTTTTGAAAGTACCTGTATGTGTAATACTGGCTTTACTTTGCCGAGTTTGTTTGGAGGAAACCAGGGAAAAGATATTTGTTCTACAAAGTCTAATTCCTACCTCCCTGTTCATTCCAGGTGGTACAGGAAGTCTGTAATTGAATTTCTAAGTAGCCACTCAATCATTCATTCAAGACATAGTTATGTGAGTACCTACTTTGTTCAAGGTGCTGTGTTGTTAAAAGATAGGGAAGTTAAATGATAAGATATAGATCCTGTCTGTAAGGAGATTATGACCTAAGAGAGATGATAAAACTACACACAGATACCTATATTACTAATTAAATGTGATGAGTGCTATGAGAGAGGTACTGAAATAGTACTTTGAGGAATCAGGAGAGTGAGCAATTATTTTCATTTGAAAGGGATAGGGGCAAGTTTCGTGGTGGACTTCGTGGTGTACAGGAACATTGAAGGCAGAGGATGATTTCTGTGTGAGTGAGGGGGAGGAGAGCAGTATATTCAGGAAGATTAAATAGCAAAGATGAAAGGACAGAGATGCTTGGGGTTATTTTGGGAATCATAAAGGGGGAAAGTGCAAGCGGGAGGGTGGCACCAGCTGAAGTGGGAGAGGGAACCAGATGTTCTAGGTGCAGTTGTAAGACATTGAATGATTTTAATGGAGGGAGGTGGTGAGGAATGGTGAAGTTTGTAGATCTGGATGAAAATGAGAAGTGCCAGTTTTCCAAATCTATGTGGATCTTTTTTTGGCGGGTTTTACACCCCAAATCTTATATTTTCATAGTTTTTGAAATGATTCCATATGTAAGGCTTACCACACTGGGAACTTACGCATTTTTATGTATATTTGAGAACATACTTTTTTTTTCTTGATGGAAGTTAGTACAAAATCTTTTTCACTGTCTTATGCTTTTAAAAATTAAAAAAAATTTTTTTTAAAGCAGTAGCTATTTCTTTAAGCAGTGTGTTATCATTTGGAATTCTTAAGATGATGCAGTGGACTTGTTTTTCAAGTGTAAAAATGTCATCCTTATGTAAATATGTGTCACTCTATAAGTTAGATTGGTCATACAAGTTGAAAGCCCCTGGCTCTCAATATATTTCATGATTTATTTTACTGATTTATTTATGCCCTGCCATGTTCCAAAAAGGATTTAAGGCAGGATATGTCATGAAGAGTCTTGGACCTTGTTCCAGCCCTGTCTATTATTTGACTGAATTGCTAACCAACATTACACTGAGGGAACAGTGTTGAAGACAGCTGATGTCATAGAATGTACTGCAGTTGTGTCTTTTGCCAACTGGTAGTAATTCAGAGATGGATACAATATAATTAGAGTACCTTTAAAGATAACTCCTTTGAACTTCCATAGCATGCCAGGGAAATTGGTTGGAAGGGACTCATGGAGAGCTTTGACCCTTGGGAGCCCAGGCACATTTAGAACAGTGGTCTCTACAGTAGGGTTTACATAAAATTATCAGAGAAATATTAGAGGTGTGTTAGAAAGTTTCTTACTTTCAGTCTGCTGTGATGTTTTATAGTTTATAGGAGCCTGGGTAATTGCTTTTTTAGATTTATTATTTTAAATAGTAGACTAAACATATATTGTATTGCAATAAGGAGTCACCAAGCAGATTTTTTATAAAATATTTCATACAGGTTAACTGGTCATCTTGAGGTAAAGGACTTAAGAATTGTCTATTTTAAAGATGACTTATTAATTTTTCTTTCACAAAAATACAAATGTCCAAAATTTGCTGACATTTTTCTCTGACAAGTGTCTGTGAGTAGTATACTACCTAGCAGATATTTATGAAAATAAACCCACTAAATCTGTCCCTTTGGGATGATGGTAAATTCTTAACAGTGACTCAAAAAGTAACTACCTTTCAAAACAAAATAAAATTCAATGTTTCGGAGAGAGGTTATTGAAAATGTATATTTGGGACTATTTCCATCATTATTGGATTTAATTGCTGAAAATGATGTTAAAACTTTAAGAATGTTTGTATATGTACACTTGAACTTGAAAACCAAATTTTCTAACCTGTATAAAGACCTTGTAAGAGAGGCGTTTTAGTGGTTTTGGGCCCATCTACTGAAAATATAAAAAAGGCAATACTATCTGATGAGTTAGTAAGAACAACTGATTGTCATCAGGAAATATGGAAATGCACTGTCTGAATTTTAGCAAAAACTTTTGCATAAATGGTGAAGAGGATTGAAAATTGAAATTCATGTTTTATTCAGTGCAGCAAGTGATGCAGTTCTTCCCTTTGGTTATACTCATCTTTGTGAAGTATGTTTTTTGGCTATGATAACCATTAAAACCAAATAAAAGAGTTACTTATTATAAAAATGAACTGAATTTAGAACCAGACTTTTAAGTTGCTATATTATAAAATATGAAAGCAAAATTTAAAAATAATAGTGTTCGTCACATTACTGTCACCAAAAATGGTGGTAGTATTAAAAACAATATTTATTAGGGAGAGCATAAAGCCGTGTCATCAATAGGTATATTAAATGTTTAAAAACTGTTTATTTTATTATAATAAATGTCATTCTTTTACATATCCATTTTTGTGTATGCTTTATAAGGCACATAATTTATTGGTCTAGTGGGCAATGTATATAAATTATAAATAAATGTACATATATGGCTTCTTATTCAAAACCTTTTTAGCCGTGGGGTATATGATAAGAATAGTTACCACTGTTTTGTAGGAAGGATTTTTTTTTTTTCTCTGTAATATATTTATTACTCCGGTCTTATAAATCAGGAAAGGAGGATAACACTTCTCCCTAAGACTCAAAAGAAGCTCCAGCACCAGCACCCAAAGCTGAAATTCTACTTAAACTACTCCTTGAAAAATTACACACGAACAGTGAAACATTATCATGTGCTATGCTAGTATTAAGAATATATTCTAAATTATCCCATTGCTATGTATTTTGTGCATTTGGTGATCTACCCAGTCATAATGTACTCACACATACGTGCTTTATCGTACATAATACATACTGTGTATAATCATACATTATTTACCCCATGCACATAAGCACGTCCATTAAACTATTAATGTTGCATAATAGATAATTAGTTCACCATACATACCATTCTTTACCACATAGATACCCATTGTGTAACATATACAATTAATATTACATAGAACACACTAATAACTGTACGTGCCCTATTAAGTCACATCATTTCCAGTCAACATGCTTGTTACAACAGATAATCAGTTCTTAATCACCAAGCTTAGGACGGGTTTTTAAGTAAGAACCCTTGGAGTTCATGGACTGAGAGTCTCTAGATAGGCTTTGCGGGGCGTGTCTGTGAACATTCTGAAGTTATGTATATGCAAAATTCTATGAGTCTGTGCATTTCTCTGGAGAGAAATTCATAGGGTCCCAAAAGGGTCCATGACCTCCCCGGAGGTTAAGAATCTCTTTTGTTAAGGACTGGGACCTCAATAACTCCATTCATCCAGTCTTATTCTCTTGCCAAGTTTAATGGATATATCTGATGTCATTACTCAGACCCGCAGTATGACTGGATTTGCAGTCTGTTTTTCCATTTTGCAATAGATGTGATCGCAATGCCTTTGGCCTTTATAGATGTTTGGGCTCCTATCTGTTTGTTGCACAATTACCTGGCCTTCGTCACTTGGCTGCTTTTATATATCATTTCCCACCTCTGTTCCCCCAAATCCCAGTGAAAAAGAGTGGATCTTTTGTATGAGTGTGGAGATGGAAATGAATATATGTATAGAAGAGCCCAGCATCGATTCAAGTATTGGGAGACCCTGCTGGGTAGGCTGGAATTCACAGTTCCTGTGGCTTTAACCTCTTTGTAGCATCTGAATCTCAGCTTTTTAGAGTCCTTAAGGTCTGATTTGACATATGCTGAAAACACTTTCCAAGTTCTATCAGCTCTTTAGATCTATTACTTTTCTCCTCACTGTCATCATTCTATTGCTAATTTAGGCCTGATATTTGCCATAGTATCCCAGGGAGGTCTCACTGTCCCCAGTGAGTTCCTTCTTCAGTCTGTCCTAAATTTTGTTTTGGAATGATCATCCTAATTTTGATTTTCATTGTGTTACTTTGTTTAAACCCTTCAATGGCTCCTCATCATTGTCAAGATAAAGTTCCTTAGCCTGGCATTTAAAGCTTTCCAGTGTCTGGTACCAACTTGCTTTTCTGGTCTCATTTCCCACTAGTCTCCCCCAATAAACTGTTTGAAGTAAAATTGTCAGTTACTGTCCCTAACACATCCCTTGGGCTTGTCTGTTTGCACTCCTTTATAATTCCTTTCCTTGGAATGTTCTCCCTTATCCTAGTCTATACCTCTTGAAATTCTATTTATCCTTTAAAGCTCAGCTCAGATTCCACCTTGCTTGTTAAGTGTTCAGATTATAAAATTAGAAAATAATCCCTTCCTTCTTTGAACTCTTTTAATATTTATTTTCCTTATTATTAATTTGACAGTTTTTACTGTCTTTATACTCTGTGGAATTTTTTTGTTTTCATGTGTCCTATCTCCCAAATTAGGGTATAAGAATGGCAAAGGGGATCATGTTTATATTCTGTCCTCTGCAATGTCTTATGCATGTAGATATTAAAATGTTTGGCAAGTCATATTGATTAAATCATGATACTACTTATTAATGTACTTAGAGAAATGGGCCTTTTTTGTATGTGTGCCTGGAATACTCATACATAATATCTAGGGATCCTCTTTACTGGCTTCAGGGTATTTGGGAAATTGAATTGGAAATCAGATATTGCTTGGAGAGCATGTAGTCCTACAGCATAAGAAGTTGGCTGTTAAGGGCTATGTTCAAAAGTCTGGGGTAACCTGGTGACTCTTTGTTTTCCAATGTAGCGCTCCACTTGCCATGGATAACAGAAAAGCCTGTGTTCGTTCGGCTCTCTCCTTAGCCATGCTGGAGACACAAATTCCTTATGTCTTGAGGAATACTACATTTCTGTTTAATTTTTCAACACATTCTTCTCAATAAAAGATGAAGTTTTATTGGATAATTGTTGTTTGAATGGTTAGTATGGGACACCATGATGTAGTTATACCTTAGGGTTTCTGCCCTTCAGGGAGATAATGATCCTTATAGGGAGTCTCATTTGCTTTCAATCATACATGAATTAAAAAATAATATAAAAGATGTCATAAGGGAGTGTATAACTAACTAGTTTACTTAGTTGCTAACTGAGATATGTGGAAACTCCTCTAGCACTTACAATTTTTAGCACTCACTTGAAATTTATTTATTATCATTTATATTTGTTTCTGTTTTGACATATGTCCTTTCTCAGCAACCACATTGTACATTATAGAAAGTAGAGGCCATTTATTGTACTAGTTATGTGCCAGTACCACAGTGCTTTTCATAGTTCTTTACCTGCAGTATACATGTAAGTGTGTTACTGATGATGCCAGGAGCATGCTCTGGGTAGGCTTCCTGGAGGAAATGGAATTTCAGTTAGATTTCTAGGATTTGAAATGATGCTTATAGCATCATCCCATGGAATATGAAAAAAAGGGTTCTGTAGTTGAATAATAAAGTACATATGTTTGGTGCATTATCTGAACATGGAGCCTCCTTGGTTACTAGGCCTTTGGCCCTGAAGTGACCCATGTCACTTCCTCTTATAGCCCGTTGGCCAAAAGAAGTCACAGGGCACTACTTACGGAGCCAGGCATGTGGGCAAGAAATGAATATTCAGTGAGCAGTAAATGTCTTTGCCTCACTATAGCAGAATCGGCTTTATTCAGAGAGATGAATACTAGAATTGGTAGGCCCTACTTGGAGTCATTGAAGTAAAGAAGAATTGTTTCTATGTGTCAGTATAAATAAGGATTTTATTATTAAATTTATTTGTGAGAAGAACTTGTAGTGTTGAATGGTAGCTCTTGGGATAATTAAAGGAGACATTTTTACTGATGTCTCTACTTCAGGGGTAGGTATTATAAATTGTTTTAGTTTAGATGGTTTGCTACCATCTTCAGAGTAGGTATTTGAAACAGGTAGAAAGTGATTCTTTGGCTTCAGTAAAACTGATCCAGAATATTTCTACATATACTCTTAAGATTATAAGGTGAGAAAAGTGAGATGGGGCATAAAGGGCTTTCAGATACTATTGAAGGCCATTTGCTCTCTGAGGATTTCATAAAATTTCTCTTTATAGTCCCTAGAGCTCTTTTCCCTCCCTCTTATCAACATATTGCTAATTAATTAAAATCTGTTTCCTCCATATTTTTGTTTGTCTTTTAATGCTTGGTTTGATAAGGACCTTTGGGTGGTGGTTAAAATGTTGGCCAAGTGTGCAGGGCTAGGAAGCCCCAATTGTTATTTATACATGAGGCTTATTTTCCCCTCAATTTAACTCTAAAGTCATCAACCCTGAACTTTTTAGACCTTAGGCTTTCTTTCTGACTGCATTCTAATAATTATTTCCTTTTTAAATTAAAAAATATATCATATATAATACATGACTATATTCAAATAATAAATTCCAAGAAATGGGAGTACGTGGAGTTAAAAGGTGAAAGTCTCTGTAGTGAATTATATGATAGCTGGTAATTTAGGCTGTATAGATTTAGGCTGTCTAGTATTCCCTTTACCTCCTTTTCAGGTTGCAGTATCCTACCCCTTGGCCAGGGGGTGAGCGTGTGACCTAGGCTTGGTCTGTCGTAATGCTCCATTCCTCTGGACACAGTGACTGCTGCAGGATGGCCATATGACTAAAGCAGGTTCAGACCCCTTCCTTGAGATTGAAAAACAGATATTGGATGAGGGACAGGCTCATTCCTTTGGAGTTGCTAAGCTGACATAGAGTGTGCCTGGCCAAATGAAGGAAGCCTATGTGCCATGGGAAAGAATGAGGCCAACATACAGACTGAAGAAGAGCTGACCAACTCTCTCTTACACACAGGCACACTTAAAAATGCACAGTCATACACATTCTCACATGCTCGCATGTGTGAGCATGGGGAGTCATTGGAGCCTCTGGATCCACTTGAACCTTAAAGTAGATCCACTTTATATTTCCCAGTTAAATGAGTTACTCAGTTGCCTGACTTGCTTGTGTGAGTTTGAATTGGGTTTCTCTCTCAGAACTGAAAGAGTCCTGACCATTTCAGACCCCTGTTGGCAGCTATCCCTCTCCTTCCCTCCCCACTACCCACGGGATCATACTTTTTGAATTGTTATAGGCTTTAAAAAACTTAATATCATGGGAATCTTTCTATGTCAGAACATGAAGGAGCTGTTTTATCTTTGCATAAAATGCTGCATAGCATTACATTAGATGTATATTCTATAGTTTATTTAACCATCTCTCTTTTGATAGACATTTAAAAACTAGTTTTTTGCTGTTGGAATCTATGTTTTGGTAAACATCCCAGTTTGCACTTGTTTTTGCAGGTGTCTGAGAACGCACCTATGGAATTAATGGTTATGCATATTTAAAAAATTGATGTCCTTTCAAAATGTTATTACAAAGGCTATATCACTTTATGCTTTCACCAAGAGTGTATGATAGTTGCTGCTTTCCCCTAACTTTATCAACTTTGGATATTATCAGTCATTTCTATTTTGGGTCTATCTGATGGGTGAGACTGGTATAAAGCCTTGCTGTAATTTGAAGTTCTCTGACTATTGATAAAGTTGATCATCTTATCAGATATTTATTGTATATTGGATTTTTTCCCCTAAGGTTCTCTTGTTCATATTGTTTTCATTTTCCTTTTGGGCCTCTTTTAATTGCTTCCTAGCCGTAATGTACTCATGATGTAGTTGTTTTTATACTAATTAGGGATGTCCTTGGTAAACAGCTGACCCTGTTACCTAGTTATTTCAAAAAGAAAGATGTGAGATATCTAATCCAAAACCCACATCTTATTTATTTATTTACAGATATCCCTGAATATTTCATTGATTTATACCTGATAACTTTGTATAGCTGCCTATATAACTTTGTTTAGCTAAGGGGTACATGTCTCAATTGGATAGTCTATGCGTACTTAATTGAGGTAATTTTATGGCTGAGCTAAAAGTTGAGAAACTCTTGTTTGGAGAATTTTCCAGGTCCAAATCATTGTGATTACATAGAATTTTGGGACTCAATTAACCGTTTGTCCATTGGTGCTGAATCAGAACCACTTTGAGAGGAAAATTTTGGCCCTATAAGAAACTATTTTCTTGGCTCACCCCTGTGGAGAGGTGGGTTGGCTGCATACTTATGTATCTTTCGTGGTTAGGTTCCTTAATTTTCCTAAGCATATTAACCTAACTCTGTACTTGATTGACTATGAAAGTGTATAGTTTACCTGTAATTGGCAGTACAGAACAGCTTTACTCCAGCAAGTATGTATTCACTTACTTTGCAGCCCAATTCTTATCAGAAACCTCGTAGTCAGAAACAGGACTCTTTGAGAATTGGTTAAATAATACACAGTTAATCCATTGCTTTAGAAACAATCAGTTTTTGATTGAATCAAGCCAGAATACCAGAGAGCTACAAATATTGATTGCATTGTTTTAGACTGGGGTAGAATTACTTTTACAGAATTGTTATTTGGTGTAATGCAATAAACCTTTATTGAGGGCCATTAAAACAAACAGTTTTATAAAATTTAGTACGCCTCTTATTGTAGAATTCTTGTGAGGATATTATCTCCTTTATCTCAGTGCTCTTGTTGATGTTGTAACTACTGCTACTACTATGACTATTAGCTGGTGATCTGGAGTACTAAGACAACACAAAATGAGCTAAGAGTTGATGGACAAATACTGCTCTTAGCTGATGGCAAATGCTTTTGCCCAAAAGGGAGACAACTTTATGGAAGAGGGGTGATATAATGGTTAGGGCTCTGTAGTTAGATTTCCTGGGCTTGAATCCTGGCTCTGCTACTTCCTAGTTATGTGTTATTTAACCTCTTGGTGCTTCAGTTTTCTCATCTATAAAATGGGGATAATAATTGTACCTACCTCCACAAGGTTGTTATGAGAATTTTGTGACTTTAAACATATAAAATGCTTAGAACATGCCTGGCCCAGGACACATGCAGTGAAAATGAGCAGCTGTTGTTCCCCTCCCCCCCCCCCTTTTTTTTTGTGGTAAGATGCACGTAACATAAAATTTACCATCTGAACCATTTTTAAATGTATAGTTCAAGCTGCTATCATTTTTATCATCATCATCATCATCATCAGTATTGGAACCCATGTAAAAAAATGTAAAAAGAATCTTAAAAAAATCATCATTTTTAATCATTATTATCATTATTAGAACCTATGTAAAAATGCGTAGTAATTTTTTTTTCCCAAGTCTGGGTACCAGGAAAATCTGCATTTCCTTTGACCAACTGGTTTGCTTGTATTACATAGTCATCGTGACTCTTATAACCTATGGTATTTCTCTCTTTGCAAGGTAGCTCAGTCAGGTGTGCAGCCCTTCCCTTGCAACTGTATAGGACCTTGTGGCACATAGTTTGTGTGGTAAATTTACCTCTGACTTTATTTTCCTCCCTCGTTTTCTCTTTGCCTCATTCTTGTCATTTCTTTTTTTTGTTTGTTTTAAATAAAACTAAGTAGATTTTTAAAATTTATTTTTTTTTGATGTATTATTATTTTTTAACAGAGTTTTTTTTATTGGATTATAATTGCTTTACAATGTTGCGTTAGTTTCTGCTGTACAAGGAAGTGAATCAGCTATATGTATACATATATCTCCTCCCTCTTGGACCTCCCTCCCACCCCCTCTCCGTCCTACCCATCTAGGTCATCACAGAGCACCGACTTCTCTCTTTTTAATTCTAATGCATTCTGTGAGCTGTCTCAAATCTTTTTTAGAATAATATGGAAATAAACAAGTAATCTTCATTATAGCATGTGCCCATGTTGAAACGTCAGATGAATTTTCATTTAATTTACGTTAAGCTGGCTGCTTCTTGATGACAGGGAGGTGCTATAATTTTCATTAAGATATCTCAAATCGCATCATAGGATGGGTTACTTCTGGGAACGTTCCTGTTGACAGCTAATCCTGTTGATGGTGTGGGTTTTCTTTTAAGCTTCAATTACAAAAGTGTTCCTCCTGACTTTTCTTGTTTGTCTTTTCCCTTGACCTTTGCTTCAGCCCTCTCTTGTAGATTTGGGGGGTGGGATTGAGGGGGGAGGATCACGTTAAGAACTTGTAAACCTGTAGTCTTTAAAAGTACGCTTCAGAATAAGACTTTTGTCACAGGTGTAGCATAGGAAGAGTAAAGGCTATATGTGTTACTGTCTTTCTTTTAAAAACCAGAATGCCAGTTTATTGATGTACAAGGGAAAAAAGGAAATGCTCCAAAGCCTAAAATATTCCCATATATTCTGGTTATGTCACTAGCATATTCTCTCCCTCAAACAGAGATGTGTAATGGGGCTGATGCTATTGCTTTGTTAGGGAGAGAATTAAAAAGAAGTCGTTTTTACATCAGGATTGATTGAAAAGTCTTTTAAGTATTTTTTTTAACTTGTAGGTTTCTTCTCCCCTCCCCCGCCCCCCCCCACCCTGCTTTTTTTTTTAAATTTGTCTGTTGAAGAACTGACCATAAGGATCAAAAAGTGGGCAGTGGCCCAATTCCTGGAAATCCCGCCCCTTCCTAAAATAGCTGGAATTCTCCTCCCACTCGTTAGCCTATGAAATTACCCATGCCTATAAAAACTGACAATCCCATACCCTGGTGCCTTTCTCGACTTCTGAGATGGCCCACAGTCTGTCTGTGGAGTGTGTTTCTCTCTAAATAAGTCCACTTCGTACCCATCACTTTGTCTCTCACTGAATTCTTTCTGCGATGAGACATCAAGAACCTGAGCTTCATTAAGTCCTGAAACCAGGTGTGTGACCTCAGTTGGAAGACTGTGGGTTTTGGCCGGGTTCAAGTCCTGGCCGCGTGGGTTCAAGTCCCAATCTGCGTTTAAGCTGCCTTCGAGTCCTGGCACGTGGGTTCAAGTCCCAATCTAAGGTGCACGGTTTCAGCTTGTCCTATAGAATTTCTTATAGTCTGGATTTCTGTTTAGTTTAACATGTTTCTCTACCCTCTTGTATATCCTATAAATTGGTAATTTGATATAGAAGCTTGATTAAGGTTTAATTTGGGGAGGGGGAAAGATGACTTTATAGATGGTGTTATGAGACACACATAATGTCTAGTTGTCTTTTTGTGATGTTATCAGCTATGAGTATTGCTATTAGCTTTCTATTCTTAAAATCCTAAAGTGATCACCATGGTGTCTAGATGAGAAAGGGGAAGCATTGCCTGGAAATGCTGGCATCTACTCTGTACAGATAGGACTCCTGGTGATCATTTGAGAATGATGCAGTGTTGTGTAGACTCGAAGACCAGTCTTGGCTTCCTTGTTTAGGAGCTGTTTGATCTTGCATAATTAACAACAACAATAACAGTAGCAGCAGCTACCATTCATTTATTGCTTATTTTACACCAGGTTCTGTGCTAAGTGCTTTATATATGTTGTGTAATCTGATCCTCATAACTACCCTGTAAGCCAGGTATCTTATTTTGCAGTTCACTTTGCTGAGAAGTAGTGAAGCGGGGATTCAAGCCCTGAGTGACTCCAAGCTTGTGCTCTTAATTGCTTTGTTCTTCCATATCTGTAAATTGGGGTATAAATATAGCTGCCTTATCTATCTTGTAGGGTTAATGAGATACTGTGTGTGAAAGTGTTTTGAAAAATATTATAGATGTTAAAATGAGAAGTGTGCTGGACAAACAGTACACAGTAAAGGTGGATAATGGAGGTCTTTGCCTTTGGCTAAGTGACAGTGAGAAGTTTGGACGGAAAGAACCCTCTGGTCATTTTCTAACTTCTGTTTCCATTACTATGGCTGTTGACATGTGGGAGAGTTTCCTTCTCTTGTTAAAATTGACAGTGATAGAGGTTTTATATGTGGTAAATGTCACATGTCAGAGATCACTTAAGAGTCTCTGGGTGAATAGTGATGTCTTGGTTTTACTCCAAGGGACACGTATATAGGCTTTGTACAGATATTTTTAACTGAGAGAGCAAGAGTATAGTCACAGTTCTTTTTCTAAAAGGATAATATATTTATTGAAAGTGGGAGGAGCGTTAACTGAATTTGTGATGTCATATTTCTTTTGCTGGTTAGTGGGTATGTTATGTATGTTAAAATTATTTCCCCCAAAATACCTTTTTTGTATGTCTAAAGTATTTTATAATTAATAAAGCCATTGAAGTGCTGAACAGTAATAATCCCATGTGTAATAGACTAAGAAAGAAATAGGTGTGAAGTTAGTACCTTTAGGTCTAACCTTCAGTAATTTGTTATCAATTATGATATTGGTAATGAGTACATGGAGAACTGTGTTGAGAAGAGATCTATGGCCATGCCCAGTTCCGTGGCAGAGGGTGCTGTGATTGATGACTGACGTCTGCCTGGACCAAGCATGCAGAGTGTAAGCATATATGCTTTGTTTTTGCTAAATGTTGGTAATGTGTTTATCAGAAATCCCCAGGCCTTGACCTGGACTCATTTTCGTGGTTCTGTGCTTCTTCCATTTCTTCTGTTACTTTGGAAATCATGTTGCCATACTATATTTATTATGGCGAAATATCTAGGATTTCATTGTGATATTCCCAATAAAGATTTCCCATTTATTATTGTTTTTGACATGTAAATCACATACCATAAAGTCACCCGTTTAAAGTATACAATTCAGTGGCTTGTATATTTGCAAAGTTATGTAACTGTCATCACTAGTACCAGACTACTTCACTCCCCACCACCCCCCAAAAAATACCATGGAATCATATACTATGTGACCTTTGATGTATGGCTTCCTTCACTTTGCATAATGTTTTTAAGGTTCATTCATACTGTAGCATGTATCAATACTTTATTCTTTTTTTTTAAACTTGTTTATCTTTTCTTTATTATTATTATTTGTTATAAATTTATTTAATTTATTTATTTTTGGCTGTGTTGGGTCTTCGTTGCTGTGGGCGGGCTTTCTCTAGTTGCGGCGAGCGGCGGCTACTCTTTGATGCAGTGCGTGGGCTTCTCATCGTGGTGGCTTCTCATGTTGCGGAGCACGGGCTCTAGATGCACAGGCTTCAGTAGTTGTGGCGTGCGGGCTCAGTAGTTGTGGCTCGCGGGCTCTAGAGTGCAGGCTCTGTAGTTGTGGCACACGGGCTTAGTTGCTCTGTGGCATGTGGGATCTTCCCGGACCAGGCATAGAGCCTGTGTCCCCTGCATTGGCAGGAGGATTCTTAACCACTGTGCCACCAGGGAAGTCCCTTAGTACTTTGTTCTTTTTTATGGCCAAATGTTCTGTTCTGTGGATGTACCACATTTTGTTTATCTATTCAGATGTTGATGAATATTTGAGTTATTTCCATTTTTTGACTCATATGAATAATGCTTTTATTAACTTTTATGTACAGATTTTTGAATGGACATATGTTTTCCTTTCTTTTGGTTATATACCAAGGAATGGAATTGCTGGGTCATATAGTAACTCTATGTTTAACCTTTAGGAACTACAAAACTGGTTTCCAAAGTGGCTGCATCATTTACATTCCTATCAGCAGTGTATGAGGGTTCTTATTTCTCCACATCCTTGCAAATACTTGTTATTATATGGCTTTTTGATTCACACTTACATCCTAGAAAGTGTGAAGTGACATCTCGTAATTTTGATTTGCGTCCCCCTAAAGACTAAGATGTTGAGCATCTTTTTGTATGCTTATTGGCCATTTGTACATCTTTCTTAGAGAAATGTCTACTCACATCTTTTGCCCACTTTAAAATTTGGTTATTTGTATTTTTATTATTGAATTTTAAGATTTCTTCACATATTAGTCCCCTTTATCATGGTTTTGCTTTCAGTGGTTTCATTTACCTTTGGTTAACTGTGGTCTGAAAATATTAAATGGAAAATTCCAGAAATAAACAACTTATAAGTTTTAAATTGCACACTGTTCAGAGTAGTGTGATGAAATCTCGTGCTGTCCCACTCTGTCCAGGACGTGAATCATCCCTTTGTCCAGAATATCCTGCCCGTTAGTCACTTAGTAGCCATCTCGGTTATCAGATTGACTGGTATCGTAGTCCCTGTGTTTAACCCTTATTTTACTTAATAATGGCCCCAAAGTGCAAGAGTAGTGATGTTGGCAATTTGGACATGCAAAAGAAAAGCTGTAGAGTGCTTCCTTTAAGCAAAAACCTGTAAGTTCTTCACCTAATAAGGAAAGAAAAAAAATCTTATGCCGAGGTTGTGAAGATCTACAGTAAGAACAAATCTTCTATCTGTGAAATTATGAAGAAGGCAAAAGAAATTCTTGCTAGTTTTGAGGTCACACCTCAAACTGCAAAAGTTACAGCCACAGTACATGATAAGAGCTTAGTTAAGGTAGAAAAGGCATTACATTTGTACAATAAGATATTTTGAGAGAGACCACATTCACATAACTTTTATTCTAGTATGTTGTTAAAATTGTTGTATTTTATTATTAGTTATTATTGTTAATCTCTTACTGTGCCTAATTTATAAATTAAACTCTATCATAGGAATGTATGTATAGGAAAAAACATAGTATATATAGGGTTTGGTACTGTCTGCGGTTTCAGGCATCACTGGGGTCTTGGAACATATCTCCTTCAGAAAAGGGAACTACTATATTTTCTGGATACAAGTCCCATATCAGATAAATGATTTGCAAATATATTCTCCCATCATGTGGATTGTAGTTTCACTTTCTTGATGGTGTCCTTTGAGACACAAAAGTTTTTAATATTGATGAACTCCAGTTTATCTTGTTTTTCTTTTTTGTGCTTCAGTGTCATAGCTAAGAAATCCTTGCCTAATCCAAGGTCATGAAAATTTATGCCTCTTTTCCCCTAAGAGTTTTATAGTTTTAGCACTTACATTTAGGTCTTTGATCCATTTTGAGTTAATTTTTCTATATGGTATAATGTAGGTCCCACTTTTTTTTTGCAGTAGAGATAAAGCTCATTATCTTCTATATATACACATCAGCAAGACCTTCTGGTTCACCTCACTTTGGTAATGTTTTAATTAGTATGTGATTTTTCTGCCAGTTCATTAGTTTCACCTTTGACTCCCTGCTAATGAGTATTTTGTTGGTCTTTTTTTTTTTTATTATTAATTTTCATTGGAGTATGGTTGCTTTACAATTTTGTGTTTGTCTCCACTGCACAACAGAATGAAATCAGCCATACATATACAGATATCCCCTCCCTTTTGGACTTCCCTCCCATTTAGGTTACCACAGTGTATTAGGTAGAGTTCCCTGTGCTATCATTTTGTTGGCCTTAAATGGAGGTTTTTGTTTTTTTTTAAACCAAAGCCATATTATCCTTTGCACTTATCATAGAATGTGAGAATTAGGAAGAAGTTTATTGATCATATAGTCCACCCTCTTATCAGAGCAGAACCCTCAATGTCGGTGACAGAAGGGCTTTCAGTTTCCTTTTGGACACTTTCAGAGTTGGTTAGTTCACAAGTGTGTTGTACTATAGTGCAGTAGTTACATTAAGAAATCTTACTTAATCAAAAATAATTTTATAAATAAAAAGTGTTCCAGAGGGAAAAGGTGGTTAGGGGCTTGAGTTTTTCACCATTTTAAAGAGTTATTTTTTCCTGTAGCAGTTTAAGTTAAAAGGAGTTGGTGATTACATCTTGTTATGGACTGAAAGTTTGTCTCCTCAAAATTATTATGTTAAAGCCCTAACCCCCAGTGTGATGGTATTAGAAGGTGGGACCTTTTGGTATGAGAAGGTGGGGCCATGAGGGTGGAGTCCTCACAGTGGGATTAATGTCCTTATAAGAAGAGACCTGAAAGCTTGCCTCCGTGCCCCTAGCATGTGGGGATACAGCAAGAAGGCAGATGTCTGTGAACCAGAAAGAAGGCCCCTCATGAGACACATCTGCTGGAACCTTGATCTTGGACTTCCCAGCCTTCAGAACTGTGGGAAATAAATGTTTGTTGTTTAAGCCACCCAGAGCATGGTATTTTGTTACAGCAGCCTGAGTTAACTAAGGTGCATCATAACCCACAGTGTTTTATAATTAAATGAGAGTGTTATATCCACCAGCACAGTAGAAGAAATGCTTATATACCTAAAGCCATTCAGTTCAGTTTTAAAAAGCTCTAATGGTTAGAACATTTATTCTTTTATTCATCTGGAATGTTGCCCTTGGTAACAAGTCCCTATTTTATCAATGTCCTCTTAAAAACCTGGAGTCTAAAATTAAACTTGGTACTTCACTTGCGTGCATAGTAGTACAAAGTATGGTAGGCTGATAATTTTTGTTTTCCCTTTTAATATAACCCAGAATTAAGCTGTTTTTGGTAGCCATATCCTCTTTGGAGCTCCTTTTGAGCTTGTGATCAAGTAAAACCCCCTTTTAACAAGAGTTACTAAACTGCATGTCCCATTCCTTTGAAACACCAGCGTTGTTATAAAAGTTGCTTTGCAGGTACAGATTATGTGGGCTTTTCTCTGTGACTTATTGGCTCTGTGACCTTAGCCAAGTCACCCAATTTCTTTGACCTTAATTTTTAAAATCTGCCAAATGGGAATAATGCCTCCATTTTGTAGTGTTATTGGGGATATAATTAGATGATTTGTGCATAAGGCTCTCACACTCCCAGATGGAAATAGGTCTTGTGAAAACAGTCTTCTGTTACAGGTGCCTCTTTGCTGGCTTTACTTACTCTTGGTCTGGTATTAACTGTTTGTTCAGTAGAGTCCAGCCGGTTCAGATCTCTTTATATCCTGAATTGATAAGAAATATTTCAAATACAAAGAATAGTAGAAAAATCCTTCCGTGTACTATCCATCCAGCTTATAACTTAATTGGATCTTAACATTTTCCTGCATTTGCTTCAGATTTTTTTTTTATAGAAGTAAAACACTGTGGAGTTGAACCCTCTATGTACCCTTTTCTTTCCCTCCCCCCACTTTGTTCCCCAGAGGTAAACACTATCTTGAATATACTTGTTTCCATAAATAATGTAATCGTTTTGCATGTTTTTAAACTTTTGATACACACTGTACTGCTAAACACTCTTTCAGTATGTCTTTTCCCTCAACATTTTTCTGTTGCATGCTACACCATAGCTTATTTACCCTTTCTCCTTTGGTTGATTATTAAGTAGTTTTCAATTTTTTTTTTTATCATTAGACAATGCAACAGTGAACTTTCCTGAACATGCTTCTTGTGAACGTGTGTGAATTTCTACAGACAGCATGTAGGGGTGTGTGTGTGTGTGTGTGTGTGTATGTGCGCGCGCGCGCGTGCGTGCTTGTATAGGATTGGAATCACTGGTTGAATAGTATATGGCTCTTCAACTTTGAAGAGTAATTAGACATTACTAAATAAAGAATACCAATTTAGACATTACTGTTAAGAGTGTGAGAATTTTACTTTCCCCACATTTCCTCCACCAGGTTTTAGCATTATCTAAAATAGAATTCATCAGGTTCTAGATGGTGAGCAGTTATTGGGTTCAGCAATTTCTCTGGCCAACTCTAGAAACACTTGGTATGTGCAAGGAAACATTTATACATACTGTCAAATGAACAGGCTCCTGGAACTGTGTGGCTCAGGATCTGTGACTAACTTATTCTTATAAGGCCACCCGTAATTTGACCAGTTCCCTGGTGGTCCAGTGGTTAAAAATCTGCCTTCCAATGCAGGGGACGCGGGTTCGGATCCCTGGTCGGGGGACTAAGATCCCACATGCCATGCCAAGGGGAAGCTAAGCCCGGGTGATGCCAACTACTGATCCCGTGTGCTCTGGAGCCCGCATGCCACAACCAGGAAGCCCGTGCACAACAACTAAGACCCGACGCAGCCATAAATAAATAAATAAATATAAAAAAGAAAAAAAGAAAAAGAAAGAAAGTCTTAAAAAAAAAATAGCAGATTTAAATTTTTTAGCAATAACAGTCACATAAGCATTGGTAATAGTCTTCATTTACCTGTATTTTATTTGATTAATCTGCATGTGGGAGCAAGTAAGGTAAGCAAGATTCTAATCTCTGGCAATTGTGACTTAAAATGAATAATATTAACAGATTAATAAAATTAGTATAGGATACTAGATAATAAAATGTAGATGTAAATATTTAAATTTTAATGGCTTAAGATTTTGTCATTGAAAGACATCTATAGTCATTTAATACAAAGTAACTATGATTAAGTATAGTATAATGAGTCTCATACGAATCTTCAGAGTAGTTATATTAACAATCCACAGTTAAAAGACAGAGATGGTACAAGTTCACTGAATTGAGTCAAGTGTGCAAGCCAGAAGTAAGAGTGCTTATCACATGTTGACCCTTGCTTGAACTCTGGGGATCAGAATAAGTTATAGCTGTCAAATCTAATTTAGCATTGAGAAAGAGCTTATCTTTTATTTTGTAAAATTTAGTATTAAAAACATGTTTCCTGTGAAGTTTCTAAATTATTGAAGGTGCATTTAGGAATAATTTATTTGGGGGACATTTATATTGGCACCCTTTTTAAAATTTATTACTCCTTTGGTATTTTGAGCGATTAGAGGTGATTCATGTTATATTACTTGGAGGAAGGCTGTGTTGGTTCCTTGATTGCTTGTTTTTGTCCTCTTATGTTATGAAAGGAAAATGGATTATTATGGAAAATAGGGGAAGTATTAAAAAGCAGAAGGGAGGAAAAAAAGCACAGAGCAAGTAAAATAAGCAAGTAACTAACCATATATAGTCCTGTCCCTAGACAAAAGCTATTAATATTTTGGTGAACTTTTGAACGTTATGGTCTGGATTTATAATTTTATTCAGAATTTTGGAGTGTTTTTTCCAAAGCTAATAACTATTCTTTAAGTCATTGGATCAGGAGTTAAAAACAAGAAAACACACAAAAACAAATAGCACTCAGAAACCTTCAGTGAATCTCCTTCTAGAAAGAAATTATTCTGTCATTGAGGAATAGCCATAGCAGCTCAGCCAACAGGTAATCAGTGACTCTCTGAGCTGTTTGAGTGTGACCTCCTGTGTGCCAGCTGCTTGGGTGGTGAATAGGCTGAGGTTTGCTCTGCATGTTATAAAGGCACAAGTGACATGGATCCTGACCTATGAAATATATTTTTTACTCTTTATGATTATGAATAGATTTTGCCTTTTTTTTTTAATTGAAGGGGAGGAAAGACAAAAGTTCATTAAGCTGTGAATGCAAATAATTATATGTCACTGTTGTTAACTGAGCCAAACTAATGGCTACCTTTGTGAAATGATAGTAATAATTATAATAGTAGAGATAGACGTAAAAAAAAAAAACTTGGCCTAACTCCCTCTAATTCTCAGTCTGGTGTCTGACCTTTTTCTCTCTTCTCCCACCTGTTAGTGTCATCTTTCTCCTTTTCTCTGTTGCTCTCTTTGTTTTACCTATTGCTATAAAACTGTCTCTCTAACCTTTTTTCCCAATATACTCTCCTCTTTCTGTCCAGCTTTTTTCATTTTAAAATATATCTTTATATACCAGTGTTTTTCTGTATGCACCACCCCCCCAACTACATATTCACACCATTTTGTTGGGACTACACAGTGTTTTAATATCTTTTGAATTTGAATGTTTAAGGGTAGCATGTATTCTGTTCAGTAAAATATAGACCACACTTCTTCCTATTGGCTTAAACTTGCCCCATTTACACGCTTTTGTTACTTTCGCTCTTGTAGGGATTTGAATTTGTACTTTTTTTGCCATACTCTCTGTGACAGTCCAGGAATAGATCCATACATATGTGTTAAGTTGATTTTTAAAAGTACCAAAGCAATTCAGTGGCAAAAGGACAGTCTTTTAAACCAATGGTGCTGGCACAATTGGATATCCACATGCAAAAAATTGGACTTTGATCCATACTTTGTATCACATTAAAAAAAATTAACTCCCAATGGATCATAGAACTCAATGTAAAACCTAAAACTTTAACACCTCTAGAAAAAGCATAGTATAAAACCTTTGTGACTGTAGGTTAGGTGAAAGTTTCTTAGATTCAACACATTCAAAAGGCATGATCTTGTAAAAGAAAAAATTGAGAAATTGGACTTCATCAAAATTAAGAACTATTAAGAGCATGAAAAAACAGTCATCAGAGAAACGTAAATCCAAACCACAATGAGATACCACTTCACACCCACTGTGATGGTTAGAATTAAAAAAATAATAACAAGTGTTGATGAGAATGTGGAAGAAATCAGAACTTTCACACACTACTGGTGAGAATGTAGAATGGTGCAGCTACTTCGGAAAACACTCTGGCAGTTTCTTGGATATCCCTCTCAACCCCTTCAAGTCTTGCTCAAATCTTGTCCCCAATAAAGGGGGGTCTACCTGTATCATCCTATTTAGTATCACAATTTTCCCCTTCCCCTCCTCTTCACTCACAGTCCCCTTCTCTGCTCTCCCCCCGGTATGTATCACCTAACATACTATATCATTTACTTATTTCATTGTGATTATTATTTGCCTCTCCCCACTGGAATGTAAATTCTATGAGGGCAGGATAGAATGGTGCCTGGCTTAAAGTAGCCTCTCATTAAATATTTGTTGAATGAATGAACAAAAGCTGGGACTGACTTCAAATCTCATGTTCCTACTCACTGTGAAATACAGTCTCTCTAACATTTATTATTGAGTTTTAGTAATGACTTCATTTTTAAATTATGACTCAGTAACTATATAATTTGATACTTCATCTAGTTGTGCTATAATTTATTAAACTATTTATTGTCATTTAGTTTATTTCTGAAGGATGGAATCATTCATTCAGCAAACATTTAGCAGCCTTTAGTGTTAGGCTTTGTGTGCCAGCCTCATAAAGATGAAGAAAATATGGACCTTGTCCTCAGGGAATTCTTAGACTATAGTGGCAGTACGTATATCAACAATTATTATAATGGTACCTGATAAGGGCACACATTAGAGGCATTTTGAAGGTACCAAAAGAGTATACCAGATGTAGTACACAACTCTGTGGGAGCTAGAAGTTGGGTTCTGATTTGGGGATGGTGCAGAAATGGGAGGAGGAAGGACACCTGAATAAGACGCAGTAATCAAAATGTACATGGAGGTATGGTTTTGGCCAGATATTAAAATAGATTGGAAAAGGGCTAAATATTGTCAAGGATGAAAAGGGTGAAGTAAAACCTTAATCATTAGGAGTATAATAATATTCTCTAGTAATTTATAATCTAACACATCATTGGAGTAAGATTCTTGCTTTTAAAGGTTTGAAAGGGGTAATGCATTTACCTTGTATTTATCTTAAAATATGTAGTACTCATACTCTTAGGAGAGGGTAGGATTGAGTATTTAGAATTCCTTTAAACTACAAACAGTGGGTGTTATAAACTAATAGTTGTAGAAGTGAACACTTTTTGAGAGCTTACCATATACTAGGTACTGATGTAAACATTTTACATGTGTTAATTCAGAATAATATATTTTACTTTCAGTTATATGTATGATCAAGACATGAGTATCTGTAGGTAGATTATCTGCGTTTGGATTATTCATCTATTCCAAAATATATCTTCATTGACTGTGTCCTCTGTCTTCCCCTCAATATCCTTCTCCCAATTGTTTTTACTGCATCTGACTAGCTTTGTTTTTTTTCTGAATCATCATTTATACCTATTTTTTAACAATCTATTAAATAGATTGTTTTTGTCTTTCTACCATATTTATTGATATTTGATGGGTCATAATGAGAGAGCAGATGTCATGTAAGCCTGAGAAAAGTATATAGACTCATTTTCCTGTCTTAGAATTTTCTTCACTTCCTGTTTCTTAATAGTTCATTTATTTGTTTAAGGTTTTTCTCCAATTACCATTTGATCGTCTATACAAGTACCAATGGACACTATTTTCCTCAGTCCTACTTATTATCACATAGCCTCCCTTCTCCCCGTAAACCAGGGCTATAATTCTTAGAAACCATAGGCTTTTAAAGAATTTGAAGGCTCAGAACTAGAGGAAGGAGAAAAGTTATGAAACAGAATCCACTTATGGGAATTGATTTCAGACAAGGCTAATGATGGAAAATATCTTAACCCATATTGTCTGATGATTTTTTAATTTCACTATTATTTTGCCTGAAATTCTGTCTATTAAGCATTAATTTGGGTAGACAAATACCTGCTTTTTAGATACTTTTGGTTAGGTTAAGAGTTTATAATGATTTTTATAAATTGTTCTAGTCAGATTACCTCTCCACCCCTAGTTGTGATTAGAAGGGAGAAATGTAATTTTGTACATTAGAGCGCTATGGTAAATTGGAGCAGCCAGAGTAGGGCTATAGTAGGATACTATGGTATGGGGGGATTTGCGCATACTGGAATTAGGAATGAGGAGTGTGGAGAATGCTGTGCAGAAAGGTGGAATTTACAGAAGACAAATTGTTTCATTAAAAAATTACTAAGGTTGGCAGTTTAGGGAGTGACCCTTTTAGGGGAAAAAGGACTTTTTTTCTTTAAGTCTTATCTTATCTGATGATCTGCTCACCTACTCAGAACTCAGGTTGATTCTTCAGTGTAGTCTCATTTTCCACATTTGGGAGACTAGTATGAGAAAAATGAAAGCAAACAAAATGGGACTCTAATTAACGTTGTAGTACAGCTTTGTAAATTAAGCTTTTGGGGACAAGCCTGTCAGTTGGACCATAATTCGTGACATTTATTTTATGGGAATATGCATATAAAATGTTAAATGGCTAACATGCAGTTAAAATCAAGGCTAAAATTTGTTGTAGAGAACAAAGACCTCATATGCAGGATAAAGATTAGGGAAACAGAATCTGAGGTTTGTAAGGGATCTTTGGCTTTTTAAGTCTATCTCTCTTCTGCTTGATTATCTATAGTAAAAATATTTCTGAGGTTTACTTCTATATAACATCTACTTATTGGTCACAGCTCTACTCTTTGAAGCTGGATACAGCAAATTGCTGTCCATTTTGGTACATCAACCGTTCAGATATTTGATGACTATTTTGATGTCTCTATTTGATGATAGCTCTCTGTCTTCCCAGATGCTTCTCTTTTCCAGAATAGTTTTGACAGCCTAATTGTTTCTTGTATACCATTATTTTCAGACTTTTGGAAATCCTAGGTGTTCTCTAAAGTAAAATCCTTTAAATCATAGTATTTAAAACCTCATACAATGGTTTAAGTGTGATTCTGATCAGCTCAGATTAGAATGGGTCTATTTTATCGGTGTGATTAAGATAGTTCAAGTTTTTAATTAGGTTTTTTTTTTAATGACTGTATATCCCACTTTTTGTTCCCATTAACTATTTTGGTATGTAAGCCTGTAGATTTGTTTGTTTATTTATTTATTTATCTATTTATGTTTATAATTGGTTACTATGCCAGGCCTTTCTGTCTTCATTTTAACTGAGGAATAGAGGAGAGATTGGTATAGCAAATCAAACCATGAACTCTAGGGGCAAAAAGATTTGGGTTTTGCCATTTATTAGTAAAGTGTCCCTGGATTAATTTGACTTTTTTAAAAAAAACATAGTAAGATCACAACTAACTGCTGAACAGTCATTGACAGGAAGGTACTGGAACTCACCAAAAAAGATACCCCACATCCAAAGCAAAGGAGAAGCCGCAGTGAGACGGTAGTAGGGGCGCAATCACAATAAAACCATATCCCATAACCACTGGGTGGGTGACTCACAAACTGGAGAACAATTATACCACAAAAGTTCACCCACTGGAGTGAAGGTTCTGAGCCCCACGTCAGGCTTCCCAACCTGGGGGTCTGGCAACGGGAGGAGGAATTCCCAGAGAAGCAGATTTCTGAAGGCTAGCGGGATTTGATTGCAGGACTTCGACAGGACTGGGGGAAACAGAGACTCCACTCTTGGAGGGCACACACAAAGTAGTGTGCGCATCAGGACCCAGGGGGAAGGAGCAGTGACCCCATAGGAGACTGAACCAGACCTACCTGTTAGTGGAGGGTCTCCTGCAGAGGCGGGGGCCGGCTGTGTCTCACCACGAGGACAAGGACACTGGCAGCAGAAGTTCTGGGAAGTACTCCTTGGCATGAGCCCTCCTGGAGTCCGCCATTAGCCCCACCAAAGAGCCTGCAGGCTCCAGTGCTGGGTTGCCTCAGGCCAAATAACCAACAAGGAGGGAACTCAGCCCCACCCATCAGCAGACAAGTGGATTAAAGTTTTACTGACTTCTGCCCACCAGGGCAACACCCAGCTCTACCCACCACCAGTCCCTCCCATCAGGAAGCTTGCAGAAGCCTCTTAGATAGCCTAACCCACCAGAGGGCAGACAGCAGAAACAAGAAGAACTACAGTTCTGTAGCCTGTGGAAGGAAAACCACATTCACAGAAATATAGACAAAATGAAAAGGCAGAGGACTTTGTACCAGATGAAGGAACAAGATAAAACTCCAGAAAAACAATTAAATGAAGTGGAGATAGGCAACCTTCTAGAAAAAGAATTCAGAATGATGATAGTGAAGATGATCCAGGACCTCAGAAGAAGAATGGAGGCAAAGATCGAGAAGATGCAAGAAATGTTTAACAATGACCTAGAAGAATTAAAGAACAAACAGAGATGAACATACAATAACTGAAATGAAAAACACATTAGAAGGAATCAATAGCAGCATAACTGAGGCAGAAGAATGGATAAGTGACCTGGAAGACAGAATAGTGGAATTCACTGCTGTGGAACAGAATAAAGAAAAAAGAATGAAAAGAAATGAAGACAGCCTAAGAGACCTCTTGGACAACATTAAATGTAACAACATTCACATTATAGGGGTCCCAGAAGGAGAAGAGAGAGAGAAAGGACCCGAGAAAATATTTGAAGAGATTATAGTCTAAAACTTCCCAAACATGGTGAAGGAAATAGCCACCCGAGTCCAGGAAGCGCAGAGAGTCCCATACAGGATAAACCCAAGGAGAAACACGCCAAGACACATAGTAATCAAAGTGGCAAAAATTAAAGACAAGAGGGCTTCCCCGGTGGCGCAGTGGTTGAGAGTCTGCCTGCCAATGCAGGGGACACGGGTTCGAGCCCTGGTCTGGGAAGATCCCACATGCCGCGGAGAAACTGGGCCCGTGAGCCACAACTACTGAGCCTGCGCGTCTGGAGCCTGTGCTCCGCAACAAGAGAGGCCGCGACAGTGAGAGGCCCGCGCACCGCGATGAAGAGTAGCCCCCGCTCGCCGCAACTAGAGAAAGCCCTCACACAGAAACGAAGACCCAACACAGCCAAAAACAAATTAATTAATTAATTAATTTAAAAAAAATCCCATTACATAATTAAAAAAAAAAAATTAAAGACAAGAAAAATTATGGAGAGCAACAAGGGAAAAACGACAAATAACATACAAGGGAACTCCCATAAGGTTGACAGCTGATTTCTCAGCAGAAACTCTACAAGCCAGAAGGGAGTGGCATGATATAGTTAAAGTGATGAAAGGGAAGAACCTACAACCAAGATTACTCTACCCAGCACGGATCTCATTCAGATTCGATGGAGAAATCAAAAGCTTTACAGACAAGCAAAAGCTAAGAGAATTCAGCACCACCAAACCAGCTCTACAACAAATGCTAAAGGCACTTCTCTAAGTGGGAAACACAAGAGAAGAAAAGGACCTATGAAAACAAACCCAAAACAATTAAGAAAATGGTCATAGGAACATACATATCAATAATTACCTTAAACGTGAATGGATTAAAGGGATTAAATGCTCCAACCAAAAGACACAGGCTTGCTGAATGGATACAAAAACAAGACCCATATACATGCTGTCTACAAGAGACCCACTTCAGACCTAGGGACACATACAGACTGAAAGTGAGGGGATGGAAAAAGATATTCCATGCAAATGGAAATCAAAAGAAAGCAGGAGTAGCAGTACTCATATGAGATAAAATAGACTTTGAAATAAAGAATGTTACAAGAGACAAGGAAGGACACTACATAATGATCAAGGGATCAATCCAAGAAGAAGATATAACAATTATATATGCACCCAACATAGGAGCACCTCAATACATAAGGCAACTGCTAACAGCTATAAAAGAGGAAATTGACAGTAACACAATAATAGTGGGGGACTTTAATACCTCACTTACACCAATGGACAGATCATCCAGACAGGAAATTAATAAGGAAACACAAGCTTTAAATGACACAATAGACCAGATAGACTTAATTGATATTTATAGGACATTCCATCCAAAAACAGCAGATGACACTTTCTTCTCAAGTGCACGTGGAACATTCTCCAGGATAGATCACATCTTGGGTCACAAATCAAGCCTCAGTAAATTTAAGAAAATTGAAATTATATCAAGCATCTCTTCTAACCATAATGCTATGAGATTAGAAATAAATTACAGGGAAAAAACCGTAAAAAATACAGACACATGGAGGCTGAACAATACGTTACTAGATAACCAAGAGATCACTGAAGAAATCAAAGAAGAAATCAAAAAATGCCTAGAGACAAATGACAATGAAAACACGACGATCCAAAACCTATGGGATGCAGCAAAAGCAGTTCTAAGAGGGAAGGTTATAGCAATACAATCCTACCTCAAGAAACAAGAAAAATCTCAAACAATCTAACCCTACACCTAAAGGAACTAGAGAAAGAAGAACAAACAAAACCCAAAGTTAGTAGAAGGAAAGAAATCATAAATATCAGAACAGAATAAATGAAATAGAAACAAAACAATAGCAAAGATCAATAAAACTAAAAAGCTGGTTCTTTGAGAAGATAAACAAAATTGATAAACCTTTAGCCAGACTCATCAAGAAAAAGAGGGAGAGGACTCAAATCAATAAAATCAGAAATGAAAAAGAGAAGTTACAACAGACACTGCAGAAATACAAAGCACCATAAGAGACCACTACAAGCAACTCTATGTCAATAAAATGGACAACCTGGAAGAAATGGACAAATTCTTAGAAAGGTATAACCTTCCAAGACTGAACCAGGAAGAAATGGAAAATATCAACAGACCAATCACAAGTAATGAAGTTGAAACTGTGATGAAAAATCTTCCAAGAAACGAAAGTCCAGGACCAGATGGCTTTGCAGGTGAATTCTATCAAACATTTAGAGAAGAGCTAACACCCATCCTTCTCAAACTCTTCCCAAAAATTGCAGAGGAAGGAACACTCCCAAACTCATTCCACGAGGCCACCATCACCCTGATACCAAAACCAGACAAAGATACTACAAAAAAGAAAATTACAGACCAATATCTCTGATGAATATAGATGCAAAAATTCTCAACAAAATATGAGCAGACAGAATCCCACAACACATTAAAAGGATCATTCACCATGATCAATTGAGATTTATCCCAGGGATGCAAGGATTCTTCAGTGTATGCAAATCAATCAATGTTATGAACCATATTAACAAGTTGAAGAATAAAAACCATATGGTCATCTCAATAGATGTGGGAAAAGCTTTTGACAAAAGTCAACACCCACTTATGATAAAAACTCTCCAGAAAGTGGGCATAGAGGGAACCTACCTCAACATAATAAAGGCCATATATGACAAACCCACAGCAAACATCATTCTCAATGGTGAAAAACTGAAAGCATTTCCTCTAAGATCAGGAACAAGACAAGGATGTCCACTCTCACCACTGTTATTCAACATAGTTTTGGAAGTACTAGCCACAGCAATTAGAGAAGAAAAAGAAGTGAAAGGAATCCAAATTGGAAAAGAAGAAGTAAAACTGTCACTCTTTGCAGATGACATGATAGTATACATAGAGAATCCTAAAGATGCCACCAGAAAACTACTAGAGCTAATCAATAAATTTGGTAAAGTTGCAGGATACAAAATTAATGCACAGGAATCTCTCGCAGTCCTATACACTAACAACAAAAGATCAGAAAGAGAAATTAAGGAAATAATCGCATTCACCATTGCAACAAAAAGAATAAAATACCTAGGAATAAACCTACCTAAGGAGGTAAAAGACCTGTACTCAGAAAACTATAAGACACTGATGAAAGAAATCAAAGATGACACGAAGAGATGGAGAGATATACCATGTTCTTGGATTGGTAGACTCAATATTGTGAAAATGACTATACTACCCAAAGCAATCTACAGATTCAATGTAATCCCTATCAATTTACCAATGGCATTTTTTTACAGAACTAGAACAAAAAATGTTAAAATTTGTATGGAGACACAAAAGACCCCATTAGCCAAAGCAATCTTGAGGGGAAAAATAACGGAGCTGGAGGAATCAGACTCCCTGACTTCAGACTATACTACAAAGCTACAGTCATCAAGACAATATGGAACTGGCACAAAAACAGAAATATAGATCAATGGAAGAGGATAGAAAGCCCAGAGATAAACCCACACACCTATGGTCAACTAATCTATGACAAAGGAGGCAAGGATATAGAATGGAGAAAAGACAGTCTCTTCAATAAGTGGTGCTGGGAAAACTGGACAGCTACGTGTAAGAGAATGAAATTAGAAAACTCTCTAACACCATACACAAAAATAAACTCAAAATGAATTAAAGACCCAAATGTAAAACTGAACACTATATAGCTCTTAGAGAAAAACATAGGAGGAACACTCTTTGACATGAATCGCAGCAAGATCTTTTTTGAACCACCTCCTAGAGAAAGGGAAATAAAAACAAAAATAAACAAATGGGACCTAATGAAGCTTAAAAGCTTTTGCACAGCAAAGGAAACTATAAACAAGACGAAAAGACAACCCTCAGAATGGGAGAAGATATTTGCAAACGAATAACGGACAAAGGATTAATCTCCAAAATATATAAACAGCTCATGCAGCTCAATATTAAAAAAACAAACAACCCAATCCAAAAATGGGCAGAAGACCTAAATAGACATTTCTCCACAGAAGACATACAGATGGCCAAGAGGCACATGAAAAGCTGCTCAACATCACTAATTATTAGAGAAATGCAAATCAAAACTACAATGAGGTATCACCTCACACCAGTTAGAATGGCCATCATCAGAAAATCTACAAACAACAAATGCTGGAGAGGGTGTGGAGAAAAGGGAACCCTCTTGCACTGTTGGTGGGAATGTAAATTGATACAGCCACTATGGAGAACAGTATGGAGGTTCCTTAAAAAACTAAAAATAGAATTACCATATGACTCAGCAATCCCACTACTGGACATATACTTAGAGAAAACCATAATTCAAAAAGAGTCATGACAACAATGTTCATTGCAACACTATTTACAATAGCCAGGTCATGGAAGCAACCTAAATGCCCATCAACAGACGAATGGGTACAGAAGATGTGGTACATATATACAATGAAGTATTAGTCAGCCATAAAAAGGAATGAAATTTGATCCTTTGTAGAGACGTGGATGGATCAGAGACTGTCATACAGAGTGAAGTAAGTCAGAAAGAGAAAAACAAATATCGTATATTAATGCATATATGTGGAATCTAGAAAAATGGTACAGATCAACCAATTTGCAAGGCAGAAATAAAGACACAGATGTAGAGAACAAACGTATGGACACCAAGGGGGGAAGCAGGGGCCGGGTGGTGGGATGAATTGGGAGATTGGGATTTACATATATGCACTAATATGTATAAAATAGATAACTTATAAGAACCTGCTGTATTAAAAAAATTAATTCAAGAAAAATATATAGTGACAATAGTAATACCTCATTAGTAGGATTGTTATGAGCATTACATGAAATAATCTAGGGAAAGGACTTTAATATGCTTCATTCTAGTGCTTTCCTTACTCTTAATTTTAAAAAATGTTTTAAATGAACATTTAATAGATGCAAAAGAATATATTAAAAGATATGTAACTGGTAAAGAATACTGTGCAGCAAGCACTCACGTGCTTATCAGTCTAAAATTTATCTAGTTTGTTTTCAACCTAGTGTTCTACCCTTTAGATCATTTACCACTTTTAATCTTCATTTATTGCATTCCATAGCCTATTCAGATTTGTGTTATCAACAGATATGATGAACAAGTTTTTGAATTATTGGAACAAGTCATTGAAAAAAAAAGTTAACAGGGCACCTGGAGGCTGAGCACTGAGGCAGGCCACCACAGCCCTGTTCATTGGTGGATACTGAGTGCTTAATCAGCACTTTCTGGGGCGGAGGTTTTATAGTCAGCTTCTTTTCTGCCTGGAAGTACATTTAACCACTTACTTTCTATGCTTTTTTTCTCTACAAAGATATTTGAGAGGTCGATGTCAGATATATATTCTCTTTAGTACTGATTTCCTAATTTACCCACCTAATTTTTTTGATGGTTATGCTGTGAAAACTGTGCTATTTTTTTGAAAAAAAAACCAGCCATATTTAGCATAATGATATAACAAACTCTTAGATATTTTAGCTAGTGGTAAAATATACACACCCTTTGTTTTAGCATATTACAGATTTTTAAAAATTGGTTTTAAGTTTATCATTTTAATTTTTTTAGTTCTCAGTGTAATTTAACATGAACTAAGAAATTCTCTAGTATTTCTCAGAAATAGAATTTTATTTAATAGTTCTCACTAAAGATTGCAAAGTTCATTAGAGTTGCAACCAAAGATTTCCAGTTTTAGAATTAACAATAGCTTATTTTTTTGGTGCCACATTTCTAAGTCTTCTAGTGGTCAGCAGAATTATCTGAAGAAGTTTTGGACAGAAGATATTTAATATGGTTTTGATTTATACAAAAAATCAATGTGCTCACCATTAAGAGCTAGAGAAGGATCATTGTTTTAATAATTACATTCACCTTGCCATTTATTTATGTTATGAAATTGTAGTGAGAATCTTTATTGTGACTAACACAGTGGAATTTCTAGCTGATCAGGGGTATTTTTTTTGTTTTGTTTTTTTTTTTATTTACTTTTGGCTGTGTTGCGTCTTCGTTTCTGTGTGAGGTCTTTCTCTAGTTGCGGCAAGCGGGGGCTACTCTTCATCGCGGTGCGTGGGCCTCTCACTATCGCGGCCTCTCGTTGCGGAGCACTGGCTCCAGACGCGCAGGCTCAGTAATTGTGGCTCACGGGCCTAGTTGCTCCGCGGCATGTGGGATCTTCCCAGACCAGGGCTCGAACCCGTGCCCCCTGCATTGGCAGGCAGATTCTCAACCACTGCGCCACCAGGGAAGCCCTGATCAGGGGTATTTATTTTGGGAAATAAAGACTCATCTGATGAGCAGAAAAACCTGTTTCTTATACTTTACTTTTGCAATAATATGGCCTTTGGTCTCTGTTTCAGATTTTTGACTTTTGTCCATTTTGTCTCTCTGATGGCTTATTGATTCTTTTTTCCTACTGAGGCCCATTATTTATTTGTTTTAATTTATTTATTTATTTATTTTTGGCTGCATTGGGTGTTCGTTGCTGCTCGCGGGCTTTCTTTTAGTTGTGGCAAGCAGAGGCTACTCTTCGTTGCGGTACGCAGGCTTCTCATTGTGTTGGCTTCTCTTATTGTGGAGCACGGGCTGTAGGCACGTGGGCTCAGTAGTTGTGGCTTGCGGGGTCTAGAGCGCAGGCTCAGTAGTTGTGGCTCAAGGGCTTAGTTGCTCTGTGGCATGTGGGATCTTCCCGGACCAGGGCTCGAACCCGTGTCCCCGGCACTGGCAGGAGGATTCTTAACCACTGTGCCACCAGGGAAGCCCTGAGGCCCATTATTCTTAATCTAACTTTTGTTTTCACATAGCTACTTCCCACTAGTTTATCATCTATATGCAGATTAAACATAGCAACATGCAGTGGCATTGCAGTCACTCTGTCTCAAGATAAGTTACTTTGTACTTTGCTTTTACTTTGTTCAGTACTTCCTTTAAAATAACAAAGTCCAGAGTCCACATGTGTTTAGACTTGGATATATAGGACCTTTGCAAATCTCTTCAGCGCTGGTAAGGAAAGGAGGGACTGAGAAATGTCTTGAGGTAGAAAAGTAAGGAAAAGAAAATATATTTATGAATATTTTAAATAGAGGATATCTTTTAAAAGGGGTTGTTTGCTATGCAGCCAGAGTCCTTTAGGCATTTCTTATATATCAAATTTCTTTATAGCCTCACCTCAGCAGTGTTAAAGCCTCGTAATAAAAAATGATCTTACAGCTTCCTGAGTGTTATAGTGCAAGACTACTGAGAGTGGCTGTGATGGACTGCTCAGTTGAAAACTATCTTTGGTAACTTTTTGTTTCTAAAATAGGGGTGAAGGAGCAACCCATTATCAAAACAAAACAAAACAAAACAAACTACTGACAAAAATCCCCTTTCCTTCCTTGTAAGCCCAGAAATATGCAGGTTTGGGAAATTTACCTTGTTTTCAATGTTGAGATGACTTTTTATGTTTTTTGTTTGTTGTTTGTTATGGTGTCTAATGAAATTATAGAATGTATCCACAAAAAGAGCAAGTCTTATATCTGTGTTTGTTACTTGGTCACCTAATGAAATCAATATATCTGAATCATTTTGCTGCACACCAGAAACTAACACAACACTGTAAATCAGCTATACTTCAATTAAAAAAGAAAATCTACGGCCTGAATGAATTCTTTCTACCTTTCCTTCCCTAGCTTGAGCACTAGTAGCTGCCTGTAAGAGAAGTCTTATTCAAAGGCAAACCCTAGCCGAATGTTAATAGACTAAAATTTACGTGATAGTGCATGTTGGGAGAACTTTCATTTCCAAGCAGTATTGACCTGTTAAGATGGTGTTACCCTAAGCAGAGCCTTACATGATGTGAACAGTAATAGGATAAGCCAGTAAAATTGAATGAGCTTTGTAATGGGAATTATAAATTTATTTATTTATTTATTTATTTTTGGCTGCGTTGGGTCTTCGTTGCTGCGCACGGGCTTTCTCTAGTTGCGGCGAGCGGGGGCTACTCTTCATTGTGGTGCGTAGACTTCTCATTGCAGTGGCTTCTCTTGTTGTGGAGCACGGACTCTAGGTGCATGGGCTTCAGTAGTTGTGGCACGTGGGCTCAGTAGTTGTGGCTCGTGGGCTCTACAGCGCAGGCTCAGTAGTTGTGGTGCACAGGCTTAGTTGCTCCGTGGCATGTGGGATCTTCCCAGACCAGGGATTGATCCCGTGTCCCCAGAATGGGAAGGCGGATTCTTAACCACTGCGCCACCAGGAAAGTCCCTGTAATGGGAATTAGAAGACTTGGGTTCTAATCCATGTTCTGTTAGAAGTTATGAGCTTGAGCAGATCACTTTACCTCTCTCAGAAGCAATTCTTTAATCTGTAACTTGAGGGCTTGGATGTGATGCTTTCTTAAAACCTTTTCTGATTGAAAATGATTGCATAATTATTATACCTTCCTCACTACCTCTAAATGTCTTTGTACACTTTTCTCCTTTCTTTTTCTTGGAGGAAAAGTTAAATGACTTTCCAAGACCTATTCATTTGATCGTGAAACTGCCCTTTCCTAATTCCTCCAGTTTTGTTGTTGTTCATTCATTTATCCATCAAACATTTATTAGGCATGTTCAAGGTTTCAGGTTCTTTTAGATTCTGGCAAGAGAAAGATCTAGAAGACATAGATGCTGTCCTGAAGAAGGTTACAATTTAGTAGGGGAAGAAAAACGTTCAATACAGTATAATAAAAAAGGGATGTAATATGGCAGGGTGATGGCACAAAGAGGAAGGGAATCTTTTTTTGGCTAGTCAAATAAGGGTTTACAGAGAAGGGGACCCCTGGCCAGAGTTTTAGAATTATAAAAAGAAAAAAACACTTTTTTCTTCTTAGTAAAGTATTTATTCTTTCTTTTAAAATTTTATTGGAGTATAGTTGATTTACAATGTTGTATTAGTTTCAAGTGTACAGCAAAGTAATTCAGTTATACATATACACATATTCATTCTTCTTCAGATTCTTTTCTCATCTAGGTTATTACATAATGCTGAGTAGAGTTCCCTGTGCTATGCAGTAGGTCCTTGTTGGTTATCTGTCTTATATACAGTAGTGTGTATATGTTAATCCCAAGTTCCTGATTTATCCCTCCCTCCACATTTCCCCTTTGGTAACCATAAGTTTGTTTTCTGTGTCTGTAAGTCTGTTTCTGTTTTGTAAATAAGTTTCATTTTGTATCATTACTTCAAGTTTTCCTAACACCATTTATTGAAGAGACTGTCTTTTCTCCATTGTATATTCTTTTCTCCTTTGTTGTAGATTAATTGACTATATAGCATGGGTCTATTTCTGTGTTCTCTATTGTGTTCCATTGATCTATTTGTCTGTTTTTGTGTCACTACCATACTGCTCTGATTACTCTCGCTTTGTAGTGTAGATTGAAATCAGGAAGCATGATACTTCCAGATTTGTTTTTCTTTCTCAAGATTTTATTGGCTATTAGTGGTCTTTTGTGGCTCCATACAAATTATAGAATTATCTGTTCTGTGTCTATGAAAAATACCCTGGGTGTCTTAATAGGGATTGAACTGAATCTGTAGATTGCATTGGGTAGTATGGACATTTTAACAATATTAATTCTTCTAGTACATTAACAGGATATCTTTCCATTTATTTGTGTCATTGTAAAAGTAGTAGATTCTTAATGTAAAAGTATTAGGAATATAGATAAGCAAAAATCAGGAAAACAATCACTATTAACACCTTGATGTGCATCTCTTTTGAAAATGGGTTTTAAAGGATGCCTAGAAGACTAAAAAGAAGCTGGGGGAGGGAACATTAGAGACAAAAGGAATGATGAATGCAAAGGTATGAAGTTCTGTAAAAGCGTGTTTTGTATGACCAATCATAAATAGTTAGGTATAGCTGGACCACAAGGGGTATTGCATGGGGAAATGGGGAGATATAGGGAGTCATCAGTCATTTCATGGAGGACTTTGAATGTGATACTAAGGCATTTAGAGTCTATCTGTAGGAAGTCTGGAGCGAACAAAGCATTTTAAGCTGGGAAAGGGACAGATTCATGATGTGATTTGCATTAAAAACAAAACAAAACTTATTCTGGGCCATTTCAAGAAGTCAGACTGAATACTGACTACCTTTCTGCTTTCTTTCACCGAATCAATAGAAATAATAGAAAGATATATATGTAGCCATCTATAGAAATAAGAAAGAGAATTCTCTGTAAATCAGAAAGTGTGAAGAATTTTTGAAAATAGATAGGAGGTCCTATGGGTAATGCTCATATCCAGAGATAGGGGAAACTGGAAGCAGAACGGGTCCCAGAATAATCAATAGGGTGATTCGCTAGCATTACTGTGCATGAGCAGTCAAGCAGCTCCAACCTCTGTACATTCTAACACCAATTTGGACCAAGCGAAAGGTCTGTTTCCATATGAGAACTGCATGTAGCAGCCTGGGTCTGTGAGATGGGGAAGCACCCAGGGTAATTGGTTATACTCACACTTAGAAGACCAGGCACTGAGGCCCCACACCTGGTGGCATGTTCTGCTCCTCCTCCACTCCTGTTGAAAGCAGTATGAAAAGAGTATTGCTCTCTGAATGAGGTGTACCAAAAGAAGCCAGGAGAATGTAAGAGAATCCCAAATAAAAAGAATCTCCAAATGTTTCAGGAAAGTTGACACCATGATACAGAATCAACAAACAGAAGAGCTTAATGTCAAGTAAAAAGTGACTAGAACAGAGTTATAAAATTAGTGTAACCAGTAATTTTAGAGACATAGGGAATTTATTATATTCTTAACAAGTGGTTATAAAACAAGGGTAGGCATTTATTAGGAAGAGTCAATTAGAGATCTGGGGAATGAAAAATATGGTTGTTGAAATGTAATAGTCTTTTTGGTGCCAGTGGAGGATGGATTAGAACAGTGCATGGGGCTTCCCTGGTGGCGCAGTGGTTAAGAATCCGCCTGCCAGGGCAGGGGACATGGGTTCGAGCCCTGGTCGGGGAAGAAGATCCCACATGCCGCGGAACAACTAAGCCCATGCGCCACAACTACTGAGCCTGCGCTCTAGAGCCCGCAAGCGCCAACTGCTGAAACCTGTGCACCCAGAGCCTGTACTCCACAACAAGAGAAGCCACCGCAGTGAGAAGCCCGGGACCACAACAAAGAGTAACTAGAGAAAGCCTGCATGCAGCAGCGAAGACCCAACACAGCCAAAAATAAATAAATAAAGAAGTAAAAAAAAAAAAAAAAAAAAGAAGAACAGTGCATGATTGGTAGCGGAGAGAACTGGCTCTTTCTGGTGATCCAGTGATATAATGAGATCTTGAACTAAGATAGTAGCAGTAAGGATAGAGCTGAGGAAACAAATAACGAGATGTTTAATATATAGAATTAATAAGGCGACTGGGTGTGGGAATGAAAGAGAAGCGGGAATCTAGAATATTTCTAGGTTTCTTGTTTGGTTTAGTGAAGAGGTAATATTGCCGGAAACTGTGGTAGCAAATTCAAGAGTAAAAGCAGTTTTGGGGGTTGGTGATGGAGGATTCTACTCTCTCCCTTGGACCTGTTGAAATTGAGGTGCTTGTAAGACAATCAGGTGGAGAAGTGTTGTCTGTTAGACTAATGGATATATGGATTTGGAACTTAAATGTTTTGGGCTTGAGCACGATTTGGAAGTCATGTATAGGTGATAATGGTAGTAGATCTCATGCTCCTGGGTAAGATTGCTCAGGAAGAATACATAGATTTTGAGACACAATGACCACTGCCATTTAAGAGGTATGTAGAAGTAGCGACAGCACAGGAAGGGAGGGAAGACTGGCTGGAAGAGTAAGAGGTGCACCAAAAGTAATGTCACGGAAACCAGAGAAGTAAGGGAGTGGTCAACAATGGCAGACTACCAAAGGGTTAATAAGGGCTAAGTAGTGATTTGGCAATTGAGATTTGACCAAAACAGGAGGAGCTTCAATGGAGTGGTGGGTCTAAAACCAGACCGTAGTGGGTTAAGGAATAAATGGAAGGTAAGGTGGAAGAGGCCATGAACATAGATTTTGCAGACATAGGTTTGTAGAGGAGTGAGATCTGTGAGAACTGGAATATGGAGGTGGGATGCAGGATTGGAGAGGAGGTTGCTCTGTTTTAATGGAGAGTCCTGTTTTCTTCTCTAGCCTCTCTTCTTCTCTACTAGTTTCTTACCCCTTTCTTACAAACATTGTCAGGTGTTTTCTTTCATTCTCTTCTAACCTTTTACCTCATTCCATTTCACTCTTAAACTTTTCTCCCAACTCTTTTCTCTGTTCTTTGTCTGGAAGGATTCTTATGATGTTTTACATCCTTCTTCATCTATTTATATGCTCTGTCTCCTTAGCTACTTGATACAAAAAGTCTTTCAGTGTCTTTTTGTGTCTTTAGGTTGACCACAGTGTCACACTGAAGATGCTCAGTTAAGAGTTCTTTGAAAGTCAGTTGCACAAATACCAGATGGAGACATCCCATTTTGGTGTAGTTTTAGCAAAAAAGTGTGCATTTTAGACAGTTAGAAGTTTGATATGACTTCTGGGAAAATTTGGGAAGCCTTCAAATGCATTAATTGAAGCATTATATTCTGACTACAGGAAGAATTAATTATTCTACCCTAGTGAAAATACATGTAACAACTGTTGTTTGACTTTAATTCTGAATGTCATGATAAGAGGGACAATTGGCAATCTAAGAACTTGTTCAGGAGAGGGAGGAAAATGGTGGAGTCCAGAGTGCTGGTTGTCAATCCAGGATCTATTCTCCCTTTCATTCTTAGTAACATATCTACAATATTGTGGGAAGATCACTAAGTCCCAACTATAAAACATTATTTCTCAGTAGCTGTAAACAGAAAACTTGGGTAGCACTTCTAGGAAAGCTCTTTAAAGGAGATGGACTCATCTGGGAAGCCTCAGAAGGAGCTCTTGTCCCTTCCTCCTTTCTTCTGCATAGGACAGAGATGAAATTTCTGGAGTTGCAGCGATCATCTTTTGACCATGAGATGACTTTGAGCATAGATGCCATGGGGTAAGGCCGGCAGAGTGAAAAGATAGAAAGAGTGGGGGTCCTTGGTGACGATACAGCTGCCAATCTATCCTGACCTACCTACCTCCAGATCTCTTATGTGAGAGAAAAATAAACCTCTCTTTTCTATAAACCACATGTATTTGTTCATGTGCAACTGAACCTTATCTCAGCTGACACAGAGGGCCAGTCCACTGACTAGATTAAAGCTATTACTGAGGCTAGTCTTAGCAGGCAGAGAAGAGGTTATGGACTCAGCTGCTTTGGGGTTTCCAGGGTTGACATAGGGGGACATTTTTGGAAAAAGGTTTTAACACTGATCTAAAGAATTCTTGAGAGAGCCTTTCTCAGTTTCTGATTCTGGACATAATTTGAATTTTCGTAGCAGATGGCTCTCTGAGAAATAGTTATGGCACTGCATGAGATGTAAAAAATTCAAATTCTTAGACTGAAATTTGATTGTTGTGAACAAAGGGAATTCTGAGAACAGGAAAAAGTTTATGGAAAACAAAATCATTAATATTGAACTAAAGTAATTCATAATAGTAAAAAGTAGATTGAATACTCCAGAAAATCACATTAGTGAATTAGAAGACTAGTTCAAACAATGTATCAGAATTACGGAAAGATAGAGCTGAAGATAATAGGCACAGTAGACAGATCCAGGAGATCTGGTATACATAAATTGGGTGTTTTAGTAGGAAAGAACAGAGATGATGTATACGTGATCAAGAAATTCTCAAAGAAAGTATTGAAAATGTTGCTAAACTGAAGACTTGTACTTTTTATAGAACTCACCAAATAGCAAACAAGATGAGTGATTATACTAGTCACATTTCTGATGTTCAAGAATAAGAGAAAATTCTCCAAGTTTTTGGGGAGGAAAATCAAATGATTTTCAAAGGGAAGATAATCAGGTTGGAATCTAGTCTTCTATTTCATGAAAAATACTAGATGAGAGGATTCTAGACCTTTTATGGAATTTATGGACTAATAAAATGCTAATAGAAAATCTGAGTGATTAACAAATTATCAAACTTTTTTTTTTTTAGCTAAACAAGGGTATAAAATATAAAATAAACAATTGAGTAATTTTTGTTTTGAGTTGAACAACACTGTCATCTTTTTTTTTTCTTTTCCATTATGGTTTATTATAGGGTATTGAATATAGTTCCCTGTACTATACAGTAGGGCCTTGTTGTTTATCCATTCTATATATAATAGTTTGCATCTGCTAATCTCAAACTCCCAGTTATTTTCTCCCCAAAACCCCTCCCTCTTGGCAACCACAAGTTTGTTCTCTATATCTGAGTCTGTTCTGTTTCATATATAAGTTCATTTGTGTCATATTTTAGATTCCACATATAAGTGATATCATATGGTATTTGTCTGACTTACTTCACTTAGTATGATAATCTCTAGGTCCATCCATATTGCTGCAAATGGCATTATTTCATTGTTTTTTGTGGCTGAGTAGTATCCATTGTATGTATATACCACATCTTACTTATCCATTCATCTGTCGATGGACATTTAGGTTGTTTCCATGTCTTGGCTTGTAAATAGTGCTTCTATGAACATAGGGGTGCATCTATCTTTTCTAATTATAGTGTTGTCCGGATATATGCCCAGGAGTGGGATTGTTGGATCATATGGCAACTCTATTTTTAGTGTTTTGAGGAACCTCCGTACTGTTTTCCCTAGTGGCTGCACCACTTTACATTCCCACCAACAACACTGTCATCTTTTTTGATTGTACTGAGGACTAGTGAAAATTTAATCACCAAATAGTATTGATTCCTGTTTTAGAGTTTGGTAACTACTACAGTATCTACAGTGTTGTGAGGGAAAAGGATTTATCCTCAGAGTTTTATACCTTACCACACTGTCATTTACATAAAAAGGCAAAAGAGAGATTTCAAGACAGACATGGTTTCAGAAATTATACTAGCTTTGTACTTTTTCTGAAAAAAAAAAAAAAGTCCAAGGAAATACTCTGTAGAATAATATAGTTAGTAAACTTGATTTAACAGATTGATATTAAACTTTGTACATACAGAAGATACTTCATTTTGATTACCTGTAATATAGTCATTACATCTAAGGTACAGAAATAACAAAAATAGAAACTCAAAAGTATTTATTTTAAGCATTTACTGTGTTCCTACTATGTATTAGGCAGAGAGCTAGACTGAGGGTACAGTGAAAAACAAGGTAATGTGATTTTTTTGCCCTGATGGAGCCTACAGCCTGGCAACCAATACAAGAAATAACCGGGTCGTTACAATGCAGTGCAGTGGACGCTCCAGTGGATAGCCTACACGATAGAATGTCAGAATAGAGCAGGAGCACTTAACCCAGATTTGGGGGAGAGGCAGAGATGGCTTTCTGAAGAAGGAACATCTGAGATAACACAGGAGAAAGAAATTGAGCAGATTTCAGATTAGTTGATTGCAGAGAATACAAAGTGAGAGAAAGGAACAGATGACACCAGAGAGGTAACTAGGGACAGTATCACACAAAATCTTGAAAATAATATCGAAGCAGTTGGGCTTTATTTTGAGAGAAGTGGGGAACTATTAAAAGATTTTAATCATGAAAAAGTGATATGATCTGGTTTGTTTTTTATATAGATCACTCAGGTTATGGTGTGGAAAATATCGAATTAGAGCCAGTAAAATTGAAGGTAGTAAGATCAGTTAGAGAGTTGTCTTATTTATTCATTTGTTCTAACAATAAATATTTCTAGGTTAGAGGTGATGTTGGGCTGGCTATGGTAGGGTCATGGGATGGAGAGAAGTAGAAGGACTTGAGGAAGATTTAGTCTTTCGCGGTAGGCTTTGGTGGTTGGATATTAGGAAAATGTAGAGGGAAGAAGACAGACATGATCCCTAAACCTCTGGCTTGTGCAATAGGTAGTTGATGATGGTGCCATTTATTAGAGAAACCGTGGAGGGGAAGACTAAGGAAGTTTGAGGTGCCTATGGGACACCTAAGTTGAGATCCGGTAGATAGTTAGATAAATGGGTTTGAAGTTTAGGAGAGAGATCTGGGCTGGAGATACTGATTTGGAAAATATCAGCATTTGGAAGGTAACTAAAATCATGGATATGAAAGATCACCCTGATAGAAGGTACAGAGAGAGAAGAGATTTAGGTGAAAGATCTTAGAACACATACATCTAAAATGAGGATTCTTCTTTTTTTTTTTTTTAATTTTTATTTATTTATTTATTTATTTTTGGCTGTGTTGGGTCCTCATTTCTGTGCGACGGCTTTCTCTAGTCGCGGCAAGTGGGGGCCACTCTTCATCGCGGTGCGCGGGCCCCTCACTGTCGCGGCCTCTCCTGTTGCGGAGCACAGGCTCCAGACGCGCAGGCTCAGTAGGTGTGGCTCACGGGCCCAGTTGCTCCGCGGCATGTGGGATCTTCCCAGACCAGGGCTCGAGCCTGTGTCCCCTGCGTTGGCAGGCAGATTCTCAACCACTGCGCCACCAAGGAAGCCCAGGATTCTTCTAATAAGACTTTTAGAAGGAATGGCTAAAAAAGTAGGACAAAAATTCAGGAGATACACCTAAAACTTACATAATGATTAAAAAAATTCAGGAGAGTGTGGGCTAACAAATCTGAAACCACTGTACATGTATACTGGTATTAAATAAGTAAATGGATGGTGAATTGTGGGAGCCAGGTTTCTCACTTTTGGTGAGTGAGGTTACGGACAACCATGGCAAGGGGAAGGCTAGAACAAATCACACGGTACTAGATTAGAGTTAGAGAAATCAGGATGAACTCACGTTTAGGTTAATATAGATATGGATACAGAAACAATTATAGATATGTATGTATATATGGCCAAGTATACAGACATATATTTCCTAACTCTGTCTACTAAAAGGGCCTAGAAGCAATGACACCGCAGTAGCGTTATGCACACCTAGCACCAAGATCTTGATTTCTGATACCATTTTTCCAATTAAAAAAACTAAGCTTCTTGGAAAACAGTTGATTCTAGGACTGGCGCAGGGAATATGCAAGATGAACCTGGAACATTTTGTAGAGCTAGAAGGTAAGAAAATACTCAAAAGCCAAAAGGATGGGGCTTGGCAAAAGGATACAGGAGGCAACCTGAAAGAGCATCAGATGACCAAAGCTGGATCAGTTTGAATAACAAAATAAATAACACAGTATTGGATTATAACCCTAAATGATTGAATAAGTAAGTGTCCCTCACTTATTTATCCCATACAGAAGAGCTCCAGGTAATTTATGCAGACACTTCCCTCCCTCAAGGAGGTGGAACTTAACTCCCTAGGCTTTGAGTGTGTGCTGTACTTAGTGACTGAAAGGGAATGGTTATTTATGCAGATGCTGTTTAAGGTTAAATAAGTTATGGACTAAGGCATTTTCATGGGCTATAACATTAAAGAATATTTGTGATCTCAGTGGGAGCTGTTCTAGGGGAAAGGTAGATTTTTGGGCTATTAATGTGTATGACTCTAACCTTAACCAATCTTATAGAGTATTCTGTATGTTCTTATTAGAAGATTTAATCACAAACTGACAGCTATTTAGTGTCTATCAAAAGCTCACTTAAAGTATCAGATATGAGAAGATAGTTTAATGAATATTTTAATTATGTATTCATCTAATTTCTTGTATTAGGTCTTCAGAGAACAAAAGTATCAAGATCATGTCACCTCAGTCTCCCCCAACATGAAAATGCCTGTACTGATTCTGATTTAATGATATGCCGTCTGTCTATAAATATATCTATAAGCAACATCATTTGAATGATGTGCATTTTCTAAAATTATGTTTGAAACTATAGTCCACTAGGTTCATTGTTCTTTTTCAAGTACATACAGTTCAGATACAAAATTTACATGTTTTCTTCTTATCAGAGATGAAAACTTACAACCCTGGAAACATGGACCCAAATTTGACACTCATTGTTTATAATGTGCTGATATTATGAATTTGATAGTGTCTGTTTCAGTTGCCTATTGTCATTTAACGAATCACTCCCAAACTTAGTGGCTTAAAACGGCATTGATTTATTATTTTTACAGTTCTGTGGGTCAGGAATTTGGTCAGGGCTTGGCTAGGGGATTCTTCTGCTCTGTGTGGCATCAGCTGGGTGCATTCACTCAGCTGCTAGCTGGGCTGGAAGGAGGCTTCACTCACATGTCTGGCACTTTGGCGTGCCTCCACGTGGCCTCTCACCAGCGTGATAATTTCAGGGTATTCAGATTTCTTACATGGCCTCTTGCTTCCAAGAGGGAGAAAGGGGAAACTGTCAGTCCTTCTGGTCTGTGGAGTTTCAGAATGTCACTTTTGGTCACTGTTGGTCAAAGCAAGTCACAAGGCCAGCCAAGATTCAAGGAACTGGGGTATAAGCATCATATCCTCATGGGTGGAGTGACGCGTACAGAGAGAGGGAAGGACTTGATGGCAGCCATCTTTGGAGGCTATTATGTGGCCATACCAACTAACTACCACAGTATCTTAATTTTTAATTTTATTTACAAAGTTTTATTGTGATTAATCCTCTTTACCTTGTGTCTTAACTTGTAACCAATTCAAGTCCTCTTAGAAATTAGATTATACATATTAAATAAAAATTATTACCTTAATTTAGTAGAAAAAATTGGGGGTAATGAGGGGCCATGCTAAGTCTCACTCTTGTCATTGTCACTCACTCTAAATTTATCTGGGCTTAACAAGTATCTTGGATTATTTAAAGCTGAAAATCTTAGTTTCTCTGATCTGGAAGGTTTACTGACACATGTCCATGTATATTTTTTAAGCCCTGACAAACTGTGTGGAGCACAGTTCTAGCAAAGGGTACCATAATTTAAAATTCAGATAGTCTTTGACTCAGAAAGTAATTCTACTTCATGAGTACACAGATATTCTTTAGAGCATTGTCAGTAATGGAAAAATACTGGAAACAACATATGAGTCTGTCAGTGAGAAACTGGTTTAACAAATCATGATGTATTCATATGATAGAATATCATTGAAATTGTTAAAAGAGCAGGAGGGAATTCTATAAGGAATGATATGAAGTAAGTTCTAAAACACATTAAGTTAAAAAAAATCATGATGAGAAGCTGTATAGTATGCCATCACTTTCATTAAAAATACATATAAATGCTTTTTAATGTATAGAATACGAATGAGTACACAGTAAGCAAGGGAAGGGAGCTGGATGACTAGGGGGGACTTTCTATTCACCATAGCCTGTTAGTACAATTTACTTTTTATACCGGGTACATGTATTAACTACTCTAAAACTTAGCTTAAAAAATGCTCTGACAGTTTTATTTTATTTGTTGGTTATCTTCTTGTGTAAGGCAGAATGTTGGGTGTTCCATTCAGACAGGAGCCTAAAGGCCAGTAGGAAAGATTAAACACATGTACCATATCAGCAGGCTGCTTGTTAGAGTTGTCATTTTTGCATTGTCCAAATACTTTGCCCATTGTTTTTACTGGACTGTTTATTTTCTTATTATTGTACTGAAGGTTTCTTTTATATTCTGGAAACAAGTTATCAGATATTTGTCTTGCAGATATTTTCTCCAAGTTTGTGGCTTGTCTTTACATTTTCATAACACTGTCTATGGAAGAACAGAAGTTCTTATCAGAACTGTTAAGTTCTGTTCTTAACAGGAGTGCAGTATCTCAATTTTTTCTTTTATGGTCCATGCTTTTTGTGTCATATCTAAAAACTGCCTAACTCAGGTGTTGGCAAACTACAGCTGATTCAGCCCACTGCTTGTTTTTGCAAATAAAGTTTTATTGGAACATGGCTATGCCTGTTTGTTTCCATGTTCTCTATAGCTGCTTTCATGCTACAGGACAGAGTTTAGTCTTTGCAACGAGATGATATAGCCCATAAAGCCTAAAATATTTACTGTCTGACCGTTTACAGAAAAAGTTTGTCAACCTCTGGGCTAACCTAGCATCCCCCAAATTTTCTCCTATGTTTTCCTTTAGAAATTTTATAGTTTTGTATTTTAAAATATTTGTCTATTAATTTTTTAAAAAATATTTATTTATTTGTTTATCTTGGCTGCGCCAGGTCTTAGTTGTGGCATGTGGGATCTTTTAGTTGCAGCATGCAGGATCTTTAGTTGTGGCATGTGGACTCTTAGTTGCGGCATGCATGTGGGATCTAGTTTCCCAACCAGGGATCAAACTGGGCCCACTGCATAGGGAGCTCGAAGTCTTACCCACTGGCCCACCAAGGAAATCTCTAGGTCTATTAATTTTTATATAAGATGTGAGATGTGGGTTGAGGTTCTTTTTTTTTTTTTCCCCATATGGATTGTCATTTGTTCTAGCACTAGTTGTTATAAAGACAGTTCTTTTTCCATTGAATTACCATGGTACTTTTGTTGAAAATCAAATCAATTGACCATAACAGATCTATTTCTGGACTGTCTCTTCTGTTCCATTGATCTGTATGTTTATCCTTATACCAGAATTATAATGTCTTGATGACTATAGCTCTATAGAAAGTATTGAGGGACTTCCGTGGCAGTCCAGTGGTTAAGACTCTCTGCTCCCACTGCATGGGGCATGGGTTCAATGCCTGGTTGGGGAACTAAGATCCCTCATAATGCATGGCGTGGCCAAAAACAACAAAAAAATTGCAGGTCAAGAATAAAAAGATCTTCATTTAAAAAAAAAAAAAAAGGAAAGTATTGAAATCAGGTAGTATAAAATTTCCAGCGTAGTTCTTTTTTTTAGAATTATTTTTAGCATTATAGGTTCTGTGCATTTCCATATAAATTTTAGAGTCAGCTAACCAGTTTTTATTTAAAAAATCCTCGTAGGATTTTTTTTCTTTTTATTTATTTATTTTTGGTTGCGTTGTGTCTTTGTTGCTGCGTGGGCTTTCTCTAGTTGTGGCTTCTTTGTGGTGCACGGCCTTCTCATTGCGGTGGTTTCTCTTGTTACGGAGCACGGGCTCTAGACGCAGGGGCTTCTGTAGTTGTGGCTCACCGGCTCTAGAGCGCAGGCTCAGTAGTTGTGGTGCACGGGCTTAGTTGTTCTGCGGCATGTGGGATCTTCCCAGACCAGGGCTCGAACCCGTGTCCCCTGCATTGGCAGGCGGATTCTTATCCACTGGGCCACCAGGGAAGTCCCGCCTAGGGGGATTTCAATTGTGATTTATGTTAAATCTATACACTAATTCGAGGAGAATTGATATATTAACATTGATTGATCTTTGAAAACAGTATACTTCCATTTATTGAGGTCTTTGATTTCTCACTTGGTGTTTTGTAGTTTTGAGCACAGGAATTTTCCATTTATTTTGTTATATTTATACTATATCTTTCTTTTTTGAGGCTAATGTAATTGCTACTGTTTTGTTAATTTATTTCTAATTATTAATTGCTGCCATATAGAAATACAATTGAATTTTATATGTTGACTTTGTATCCTGCAATTTTGCCAAATTCTAAGCAAATTTAGTTTCAGTAGTAGATTCTTTGGGATTTTCTATATAGACAGTCCTGTCACTTGTGGAAAAAAGACAGTTTTGTTTGTTTCTTTTTGTTTTTTTTTTCATCTCTAGGCTTTTACTTCATTTTCTTGCATTATTGTACTGACAGTACAGTGCATTGTTGAATAGGAGTGGTGAGAGCAGATGTTCTTGCCTTGTTCCTGGTCTTAGAGGGAAAGCATTTAGTCTTTCATGATTATGTTTGATATTATTAGCTTTAGATTTGTTGTAAATTCATGTCTTAGGCTGAGGACGTTCCCTTCTGTTCCTAGTTTTCTGAGTTTTGAATCATGAATGATTGTGGGTTTTTCCTAAATTTTTTTTGCATCTGTGAAGGTGATTGCTTATATTTTAGTCTATTGATATGCTGAATTACATTGATGGATTTTTTTTTTCATATTGAACTAATATTGCATTCCTGGGATAAATGCTATTTGGTCATGATATATATTCCTTTTTGTATATTGCTAGATTCATTTTTCTAATATTTGGTTAAGATATTTTGTGTCTATGTTCATGAAAGGATATTGGTCTGTAATTTATTTTTCTTACTGTTTTTTTTTTGTCTGACTTTTATATCAGAGTTATGCTGTCCTCATAAGATGAATTGGGAAGTGTTTTCTCTTCATTTATTTCTGGAAAATTTATGTATTATTGTTATGATTTCTTCCTTAGATGCTGGTAGAATTTACCAAGGAAGCCATTTGTCATGGAACTTTCTTCGTGGGAAGATTTTAAATTATGAATTAAATTTTCTTAGTATATTGAGAGCTATTGTTATTTAATTTCTTGAGTGAACTTGGTAGTTTGTATTCAAACTTCCAAGGACTTGGTACATTTTATCAAAGTTGTAGAATTTATTGCCATAAAGTAGCTCATAATATTCTCTTATTATCCTTTTAATATCTGTACAATTTCTAGTGCCATCCTCTTTTCATTCTTGGTATAGTTAATTTGTGACTTCTCTCTCTCTCTCTCTGGCCAGAAGTTTATTCAGTGCTATTGAAATTCTCAAAGAACTACATTTCAGTTTCATAAATTTTCTCTATTGCTTTTTGTTTTTAGTTTCATTTCTTCTAATTCCTTTGTGTTTAATTTGCTCTTCTTTTTCTACTTAAGGTGGAGGCTTAGATTATTGATGCAAGACTTTTGTTTTCTAATATAAGCAGTTTATGTTTTATGCTGTAAGTTTTTCTCTAAGAACTGCTTTAGTGGTATCCCACAAATTTTGATATGTTCTACTTTACTTTTAATTCAATTAAAAGTGTTTTTTAATTTCTCTTTTTAATCTTTGGGTTATTTAGAATTGTGTTGTTTAATTTCCAACCTTTGATAATTCTTAATCTATCTTTCAGTTATTGATTCTAACTTAATTCTGTTTTGGTCAGAGAAAATGCATTATTTAATTTAAATTCTTTTAAATATTTTGAGCTTTGTTTTATGGCCCAGAATATGGTCTTTCTTGGTGAATGTTCCATGTACCCTTGAAAATAATGCATTTTCTGTTCTTGTTGTGTAAACTGTTCTATAAATATCCAATTAGGTCAAGTCAGTTGATAGTATTTTCAGGTTTTCTATAGCTTAGTGATTTTCTGTTTTCTTGTTCTGTTGATTAATAACAGAGGAGTATTAATGTCTACAACTGTAATTGTGGATTTGTCTAATCTCCTTACAGTTTTGTCATGAATTGATCCTTTATCGTTAAGTAGTGTCCCTCTTTATCACTGGTGATATTCCTTATTCTGAGGTCTGCTTTTTCAGATATAAATACAGCCATGCTGTCTTTCCTTCCCCTCCTTTTACTTTTAACCTATGTCTTTGTATATAAAGTGTCTCGTGGATAGCATACGATTGGATTTTGTTTGTAAAATTTGATCTGATAATCTCTATCTTTTAATTGGGTGTTTAGATAATTTCTTTTTTTTTTTTTCATGTAATGTCTGAAACATTTATATTAACATATTTCCATACAAATACAAATATAAGATTTTCAGATATTTCATATAATGTCTGAAACCTTTATATTAACATATTTCCATACATATTTCCCTACAAATACAAATATAAGATTTTTAGAAATTTCATGTAATGTCTGAAACATTTATATTAACATATTTCCATACAAATAATCCAATGAAAGTTTAGTATTAGTTGTTTTGTTTGTTGTTTTATACAGCAGGTTCTTATTAGGCATCAATTTTGTACATATCAGTGTATACATGTCAATCCCAATCACCCAATTCAGCACACCACCATCCCCACCCCACCGCAGTTTTCCCCCCTTGGTGTCCATATGTCCATTCTCTACATCTGTGTCTCAACTTCTGCCCTGCAAACTGGCTCATCTGTACCATTTTTCTAGGTTCCACATACATGCATTACTATACGATATTTGTTTTTCTCTTTCTGACTTACGTCACTCTGTATGACAGTCTCTAGATCCATCCACGTCTCAACAAATGACTCAATTTCGTTCCTTTTTATGGCTGAGTAATATTCCATTGTATATATGTACCACCACTTCTTTCTCCATTCGTCTGTTGATGGGCATTTAGGTTGCTTCCATGACCTGGCTATTGTAAATAGTGCTGCAATGAACATTTGGGTGCATGTGTCTTTTTGAATTACGGTTTTCTCTGGGTATATGCCCAGTAGTGGGATTGCTGGGTCATATGGTAATTCTATTTTTAGTTTTTTAAGGAACCTCCATATTGTTCTCCATAGTGGCTGTATCAATTTACATTCCCACCAACAGTGCAAGAGGGTTCCCTTTTCTCCACACCCTCTCCAGCATTTGTTGTTTGTTGATTTTCTGATGATGCCCATTCTAACAGGAGTGAGGTGATACCTCATTGTAGTTTTGATTTGCATTTCTCTAATAATTAGTGATGTTGAGCATCTTTTCATGTGCTTCGTGGCCCTCTGTATGTCTTCTTTGGAGAAATGTCTATTTAGGTCTTCTGCCCATTTTTGGATTGGGGTGTTTGTTTCTTTAATATTGAGCTGTTTATATATTTTGGAGATTAATCCTTTGTCCATTGATTCGTTTGCAAATATTTTCTCCCATTCTGAGGGTTGTCTTTTCGTCTTGTTTATGGTTTCCTTTGCTGTGCAAAAGCTTTGAAGTTTCATTAGGTCCCACTTGTTTATTTTTGTTTTTATTTCCATTACTCTAGGAGGTGGATCAAAAAAGATCTTGCTGTGATTTATGTCAAAGAGTGTTCTTCCTATGTTTTCCTCTAAGAGTTTTATAGTGTCCAGTCTTATATTTAGGTCTCTAATCCATTTTGAGTTTATTTTTGTGTATGGTGTTAGGGAGTATTCTAATTTCATTCTTTTACATGTAGCTGTCCAGTTTTCCCAGCACCACTTATTGAAGAGACTGTCTTTTCTCCATTGTATATCTTTGCCTCCTTTGTCATAGATTAGTTGACCATAGGTGCGTGGGTTAATCTCTGGGCTTTCTATCTTGTTCCATTGATCTATGTTTCTGTTTTTGTGCCAGTACCATATTGTCTTGATTACTGTAGCTTTGTAGTATAGTCTGAAGTCAGGGAGTCTGATTCCTCCAGCTCCATTTTTTTGCCTCAAGACCGCTTTGGCTATTCGGGGTCTTTTGTGTCTCCATACAAATTTTAAGATGATTTGTTCTAGCTCCGTAAAAAATGCCATTGGTAATTTGATAGGGATTGCATTGAATCTGTAGATTGCTTTGGGTAGTATACTCATTTTCACAATGTTGATTCTTCCAATCCAAGAACATGGTATATCTCTCCATCTGTTGGTATCATCTTTAATTTCTTTCATCAGTGTCTTATAGTTTTCTGCATGCAGGTCTTTTGTCTCCCTAGGTAGGTTTATTCCTAGGTATTTTATTCTTTTTGTTGCAATGGTAAATGGGAGTGTTTCCATAATTTCTCTTTCAGATTTTTCATCATTAGTGTATAGGAATGCAAGAGATTTCTGTGCATTAATTTTGTATCCTGCAACTTTACCATATTCATTAATTAGCTCTAGCAGTTTTCTGGTGGCAGTTTTAGGATTCTCTATGTATAGTATCATGTCATCCGCAAACAGTGACAGTTTTACTTCTTCTTTTCCAATTTGTATTCCTTTTATTTCTTTTTCTTCTCTGATTGCCGTGGCTAGGACTTCCAGAACTATGTTGAATAATAGTGGTGAGAGTGGACATCCTTGTCTCGTTCCTGATCTTAGAGGAAATGCTTTCAGTTTTTCAACATTGAGAATGATGTTTGCTGTGGGTTTGTCATATATGGCCTTTATTATGTTGAGGTAGTTTCCCTCTATGCCCACTTTCTGGAGAGTTTTTATCATAAATGGGTGTTGAATTTTGTCGAAAGCTTTTTCTGCATCTATTGAGATGGTCATATGGTTTTTATTCTTCAATTTGTTAATATGGTGTATCACATTGATTGATTTGCGTATATTGAAGAATCCTTGCATCCCTGGGATAAATCCCACTTGATCATGGTGTATGATCCTTTTAATGTGTTGTTGGATTCTGTTTGCTAGTATTTTGTTGAGGATTTTTGCATGTATATTCATCAGTGATATTGGTCTGTAATTTTCTTTTTTTGTAGTGTCTTTGTCTGGTTTTGGTATCAGGGTGATGGTGGCCTCATTGAATGAGTTTGGGAGTGTTCCTTCCTCTGCAATTTTTTGGAAGAGTTTGAGAAGGATAGGTGTTAGCTCTTCTCTGAATGTTTGATAGAGTTCACCTGTGAAGCCATCTGGTCCTGGGCTTTTGTTTGTTGGAAGATTTTTAATCACAGTTTCAATTTCATTACTTGTGATTGGTCTGTTCATATTTTCTGTTTCTTCCTGGTTCAGTCTTAGAAGGTTATACCTTTCTAAGAATCTGTCCATTTCTTCCAGGTTGTCCATTTTATTGGCATAAAGTTGCTTGTAGTAGTCTCTTAGGATGCTTTGTATTTCTGCAGTGTCTGTTGTAACTTCTCCTTTTTCATTTCTGATTTTATTGATTTGAGTCCTCTCCCTCTTTTTCTTGATGAGTCTGGCTAATGGCTTATGAATTTTGTTTATCTTCTCAAAGAACCAACTTTTAGTTTTATTGATCTTTGCTATTGTTTTCTTTGTTTCTATTTCATTTATTTCTGCTCTGATCTTTATGATTTCTTTCCTTCTGCTAACTTTGGGTTTTGTTTGTTCTTCTTTCTCTAGTTTCTTTAGGTGTAAGGTTAGATTGTTTATTTGAGATTTTTTTGTTTCTTTAGGTAGGCTTGTATAGCTATAAACTTCCCTCTTAGAACTGCTTTCACTGCATCCCGTAGGTTTTGGGTCGTCGTGTTTTCATTGTCATTTGTCTCTAGGTATTTTTTTATTTCCTCTTTGATTTCTTCAGTGATCTCTTGGTTATTTAGTAACGTATTGTTTAGCCTCCATGTGTTTGTCTTTTTTACATTTTTTTCCCTGTAATTCATTTCTAATCTCATAGCGTTGTGGTCAGAAAAGATGCTTGTTATGATTTCAATTTTCTTAAATTTACTGAGGCTTGATTTGTGACCCAAGATGTGATCTATCCTGGAGAATGTTCCGTACGCACTTGAGAAGAACGTGTAATCTGCTGTTTTTGGATGGAATGTCCTATATATATCAATTAAATCTATCTGGTCTATTGTGTCATTTAAAGCTTCTGTTTCCTTATTTATTTTCATTTTGGATGATCTGTCCATTGGTGTAAGTGAGGTGTTAAAGTCCCCCACTATGATTGTGTTACTGTCGATTTCCTCTTTTATAGCTGTTAGCAGTTGCCTTATGTATCGAGGTGCTCCTATGTTGGGTGCATATATATTTATAATTGTTATATCTTCTTCTTGGATTGATCCCTTGATCATTATGTAGTGTCCTTCCTTGTCTCTTGTAACATTCTTTATTTTAAAGTCTATTTTATCTGATATGAGTATAGCTACTCCAGCTTTCTTTTGATTTCCATTTGCATGGAATATCTTTTTCCATCCCCTCACTTTCAGTCTGTATGTGTCCCTAGGTTTAAAGTGGGTCTCTTGTAGACAGCATATATATGGGTCTTGTTTTTGTATCCATTCAGCCAGTCTATGTCTTTTGGTTGGGGCATTTAATCCATTCACGTTTAAGGTAATTATCGATATGTATGTTCCTATGACCATTTTCTTAATTGTTTTGGGTTTGTTTTTGTAGGTCCTTTACTTCTCTTGTGTTTCCCACTTAGAGAAGTTCCTTTAGCATTTGTTGTAGAGCTGGTTTGGTGGTGCTGAATTCTCTTAGCTTTTGCTTGTCTGTAAAACTTTTGATTTCTCCATCAAATCTAAATGAGATCCTTGCCGGGTAGAGTAATCTTGGTTGTCGGTTCTTCCCTTTCATCACTTTAAGTATATCATGCCACTCCCTTCTGGCTTGCAGAGTTTCTGCTGAGAAATCAGCTGTTAACCTTATGGGAGTTCCCTTGTATGTTATTTGTCGTTTTTCCCTTGCTGCTTTCAATAATTTTTCTTTGTGTTTAATTTTTGCCACTTTGATTACTATGTGTCTTGGCGTGTTTCTCCTTGGGTTTATCCTGTATGGGACTCTCTGCGCTTCCTGGACTTGGGTGGCTATTTCCTTTCCCATGTTAGGGAAGTTTTCGACTATAATCTCTTCAAATATTTTCTGTGGTCCTTTCTCTCTCTCTTCACCTTCTGGGACCCCTATAATGCGAATGTTGTTGCGTTTAATGTTGTCCCAGAGGTCTCTTAAGCGGTCTTCATTTCTTTTCATTCTTTTTTCTTTAGTCTGTTCCGCAGCAGTGAATTCCACCATTCTGTCTTCCAGGTCACTTATCCGTTCTTCTGCCTCAGTTATTCTGCTATTGATTCCTTCTAGTGTAGTTTTCATTTCAGTTATTGTATTGGTCATCTCTGTTTGTTTGTTCTTTAATTCTTCTAGGTCTTTGTTAATCATTTCTTGCATCTTCTCAATCTTTGCCTCCATTCTTATTCCGAGGTCCTGGATCATCTTCACTATCGTTATTCTGAATTCTTTTTCTGGAAGGTTGCCTATCTCCACTTCATTTAGTTGTTTTTCTGGGGTTTTTTCTTGTTCCTTCATCTGGTACATAGCCCTCTGCCTTTTCATCTTGTCTATCTTTCTGTAACTGTGGTTTTTGGTCCACAGGCTGCAGGATTGTAGTTTTTCTTGCTTCTGCTGTCTGCCCTCCGGTGGTTGAGGCTATCTAAGAGGTTTGATGGGAGGCTCTGGTGGTGGGTAGAGCTGACTGTTGCTGTGGCAGTCAGAGCTCAGTCGATAATTTCTATTTAATATAATCATTGAAAGTTTGGATTTAAACCTACCATCTTGCTAGTTGCTTTCTATTTTTGAATCTTTTTTGTTTATTTTTTCTGCCTTCTATTGAATTAATCATTTTTCATAATTTCATTTTATCTAACTCTTGGCTTATTCTGTATATTTATACACACACACATATTTTTGTGGTTGCTCTAGGTCATGGTTTCTTAACCTTGGCACCGTTGGTATTTTTTGGTTGGATAATTCTTTGTTGTTGGGTCATGGAGGGGATACCTGTGTGCACTGCAGGATTTTTAGCATCCCTGGTCTCTATCTACCAGATGCCAGTAGCACCCATTCCCCACACCTAGTTGTGACAACTAAAAAAGTTTCTACACTTTGCTACATGTCCCTGAGGGGGCAAGATTGCTCCTGGTTGAGAACCCCTACTCTACGGTTTAAAAGATATATCTTTAACTTGTAATATTTTTTTTCACATTTTTTAAAATCACATTTTTTCTTTAAATAATATTATACTACTTCATGTGTCATGTAATACCTTATATACAGCATACTTCAACTGTCTACCTTCCATCTTTATACTATGTTGCCATAAATTTTATTTCTATGTAATTAACCCTACATTATCATTTTTTGCTTTAGTTCGTGTGTAACCTTCTAAAATCAATAAAATATGAAAAAAATAGTCTTTTATTTTTACCTTCTCTTTCTAATGCTCTTCATTTCTTTTTTGTAGATCCAAATTTTCACCTGGGAATTTTCACTGCTACCTAAAGAACTTCTTTTAACATATCTGGTGTCTGCAGGCAGTGAATTCTCTCATTTTATTTGTCAAAAAATTCCTTCTTTCTTCCTTCAGTTTTCAAAAATATTTTTGCTGGTTATAGAATTCTATGTTCAGCTCTTTTTTCTTTCAGTACCTGAAAGGTATTATATTCAATATTGTCTTTGGTTTGTATAATTTTCTGAAGATAAGGAAAATTTTAATCTTTGTTGTTTGTATGTAGTCTTTCTTTTTTCTCTGTCTTAGAGATTTTTATCTTTGTTTTTCTACAGTTTGACTATGATATACCCATGTATGTTTGTTTGTGTGTGTGCGTTTTGGTGTTTATCATGATTGGGGTTCTCTGGGATTTTTTGCTCTCTAGTTTGTTGTCTTAGATTCATTTGGGAAAATTCTTGGCCGTTATCTTTTCATGTATTTCTTGTATCTTATTATTTTTGTTTTCTTCTCCTGGGGCTCCAATTAAATGGATGTGATACATTTTGATATAGTTCCACAGCTCTTGGATGCCCTGAACTGTATTTTTCCTTCAGTGTTTTAAAACTGTGGTTTCATTTTGTATTATTTCTATCGTCCTGTCTTTAAGTCCACCGATTCTTTCCTAATCTGTGTCAGGCTGCTGTTGAGGCTGCCAAAGAAATTTTTCTTCTCTAATGTAAACAAAATTTCTTTTGTTGTTTCTAGCTTTTCTATTTTACTTTTTTAAAGTTTCCATGTCACTGCTGAAAATTTCCATCTTTTTATGCATGTTATCCATCTTTTCTACTAGATCATTTAACATAGTTATTTTAGAATGTTTGATAATTTCAATTAATGAATCAGTCCTGATTCTGTTGATTACTTTATCTCTTGACAAAGGGTTATTTCTTCTTGCTTTTGTGGATGCTTCATAATTTGTGATTTAATGCTCATCATCATGTACAGACGAATAGGAGAGACTGAAGTGATCCTCTTCTCTCAGGCTGTTTTTGTCAGAGGTTGAGTCAATCTAATCTTGAAATGAGGTGGGTTTGGATTTTGTGGCCATTATTACCTTCAGTGTACCAAAGGCTTCACATTTCTCCATTTGGCTGCAGTTGCCTTGTGTTTAGAGTGTGGCATGTGGTACTACAGGATTTTTCTGTGATCCTGTATCACCCTCATCTTTCAACAGTCTTTGCACATATGTTTGCAGAGGGATTTCATGTTATTGTTTTTCTCCCAGTGATAGATTATTGTTGCTTGTTACCCAGTGCTATGCTTGTGGGACAGGGCAGAGTTCTGTTTTGTTCTGGTCCAGACTCAATCCTGGTCAGGCCCTACATTCCTGGGTATCAGTGGTAGGACTTTCTTAGCTTTCCTGCTTTCTCTTCCCTGTGGTGGTCAAACACTGTCATACATTTGTGGTTGGTCTTGGGCAGGAATATCCTTTCCCTCCCTTGTAGTAGTACATCTCTGTTGGTATTGGTGCAGGATCCTTTGCCCAAGACTTTTTCCTCTCCCCCTCCCCCACAGTGGCAGAGGTTTTTTTTTGCCTCTACTTTCTCATAGCATCAATGTGTCTTTGCCTGTGTCTGGGAGCTTAAGAGTGTTTTCTCCCCGTCTGGGAGAGGCATTTTGCTTCTGTTCTCCTCTGAAGCAGTGGACTTTTGCCTGGACCCTGGGGTGAGAGGGTTTTCTGTCCTTCCCCCAGTGGCTCTAGGCTTTTGCTCTGTGTAGGGGACAGGTTGGGGAAGCAGGCAGAGCTTCAGGCCTGTACTCATCACCTTGTACACACTTGCTTCAGTGATGAAGGGCTTTCTCTGGTTTCCTATCCTTCCTCTAATCTTTCTTGCGAGAATCTGGTTGAGGCATGTAGAAGAACTTGCAATTGAGCGTAAACTCTCCTTGTGTCTGGGGTTCTCAACCATTCCTAACTGACATAATAGTTCATACTTGGTCTTTAAGAATTTGTTAAAATCTTAACTGATTTTTTTTCTTACGTACGTGTATGGAGGCCACTTCTTCTGATGACCTGCCAAAGGTAAAACAGTTTGTGTGTACAGCCTCTCCCTGGAGGAATTTGTCCCTCTTTGGTATTAAATTACTTGGTTGCCTTCTGACTTCAATTCTTTATTAGATTCAAGAGAAGTTTTGATTTTATAGATCTCGCTTTTTCTCACTAGGGTGGGAAAACATTCTTTTGTGGCTTTCTGCATTCTAGTTGGAAGTGGAACTACTTAGAGTTCTTGACAGGGTTTGCTATTTCAAACTGCTGCTTATTCGGATCCCTCTTGAATGTTTTCTCTTGCCTTCATTTGCCTCTTGAGCACTTTGTCATTTAGGGTTGAACCCAAGGGACTACTTCCTCCATGAAGCTTTTCCTGATCCCACTAAGTAGCATAGAACATTTCTTGAATTGTACAACTGCTTTGCTTCTTGTACAGCTGTATTTCATTTTTGCAGACCCATTGAAACCTTCATTGAGGTTGAGCAGCTTTCAGAATTCGAGACCTCTCAACCTGAGAACTGTCCTTCTACTTTCAAAGTTTATGACTATTATGGTTGATAGATTTTAGGTAGGATCATAAAGTAAACTTGAGATAAAAGATAAAGAAATATACAAGAGAACTTACATTTATTAATATAATAAAAATTTGTGAAGTCATACCACGTAGTTTCCTGTGTACAGTTATTGCTCTTGAACTAAATTATTTTCAGAAATAAGACTTAAATTTGTAGAATCTAATTTCTTAGAACTATGGGCTTGGTTACATAAGCTAGTATATATTCACACAATGAAATATCATGGAGTTTTAGAAAACAGTGATAAAACATATCCTAACATGGAAAATCTGCAGGATATAATGAGTGAAAAAAATAAGGTGCAAAACCGAATATTTTGTGTAAGAAGGCAGGAAGAATAAGATTATATTTGCAGTTAAGTGTATTTGCATAAAGAATCACTAGAAGGATATACATACAAGAAACTAATAAAAGTGGTAACCTATAGTAAGCAAGGACAACGGGAGCTGCATGTGTGATATACAAATGAGACTTCTCAAATATGTTATGTTCCTTTTTACATCATTTTGATTTTTTTTGATTCATGTGAATGTAGTATATATTAAGAAAAGTTAAAGTTAATAAACATGTGAATCTTAAAAGATAACAGGAAGATTTGAAAAATACTTTAGAGCTGATAAAATATGTTGGCCTATGAAATAAAAATCGTGTGTGAGATACCTTTATTTTACATAAATCAGATTTTACAAATGAAAAGGTAAATACAAAGCATGGAGAATTGCAAAGATCAAGGTTTTATGAATCTGGCTCTAGATGAATAAATATATAGAAAAGCTGGTTTTCTAGCATGATTAGAAAGGTTTCGGGTCTAGACCCAATGTGGATGATCCCTCAAAGCAGAAAGGAGCATTGTGTGTAGGCAGCAACTATAACAGAAACACAGAGCGCTGAGAGTGGACTGGGGAACCACTTCTTACTCATGAAACTACTGGGCATACCCTTGGAAACTGATAAAATGTATCTAACTATTGGCAGGAAGAACAGGAGATGAGAATACCAAAGAATATTCTTATTACAAATTAAAACATATAAAGAAACAATAATTACATTATGTAAATAGATTATAGCCCAGAAATCAACCTTGTTGTAGACAAATGAAATGTATAAGAAGAAATTTATAAATCAAGGGGTGGTTTACTTAATTACTTAATGTTGTTAGGAAAGCTGGCAATTTGGAATACAGGTCAGTTCAGAGTTAAATCTCTTTCCATACATCATTTGGAATGAAGTATTCAAATAATTTAGCCCACAGAAAAGTGAAAATCAGAGTATTTATCTGTTATCATTGAAGGGGAAGAAATTTCTAAGCAAAGAAATAATAAAAAGTGAAAAATGCACTGATGGATAAATCTGGCCATGTGAAAAGAAAAACTTTTGTATTGAAAGCCAGCGATAGACTGAAAAAATGTTAGAAGTAGATGAAAGAAATAGTATTTTCACAATATAAGTGGTTAAGGAAAACATAAAACTCCTTTCCCATTCTACCCCAGGTGGGGCTGGAAGAGGGAGAGTTGCACATTTGGGAACAAAGGCAGTGTGCATTATGGGAGAAGGATCTGATTAATGACATAGATAGCATTCAGTGTCTAACTAAATTTGAAGACCTTAATATTATAGCAGGATCAGTCCACGTGGTTGTGTGTTTTTTCTCTAGCAGGTGATTGAATTGACCCAGGATTAGGAATTTGAGAGTGGTGAAGTGGAAGAGAGAAAGTAACGTACTTGGACTGATAGCTTGGGTGACAACCAAGATTTTGAGACTGGTGATAACACAGAACTGGAAAGATGAATGTAGGTAGAGTGCATCTAAGGGATTGAGTCTGGACCCCGGTTAGAAAAGATAGAGTGGAATATTGAATGACAAAGTCAAGAAGAGGGTAGGACAGCCAGATGGCATGACCCTGAGGGAAGGAATGGGACTGCTTGTGAGTTAGGATCTGGAAATGTTACTGTGGACAAGGTTGATTCCTATGGCCTTAGTCTTCACTCTAGAGGGTTCTTTTCAAGAGCCAGATTTAGCCCAGTGGTTGAAAGTAGTGTTCAGTGATAAGGTTGAAGATGTAGAGGTCTTTTGTTTTACTATGTAAAAAGGGTTTCCAGAGGTCCCTGTGGAAAAGGTTGGAAGGAAGGGCGGCAGTTGGGAAACGCATGCGGTGACTGAGACAGCAAAGAGAACACTGTGGGCATGAAAACAGGAGAAAAGGTAGTCACAATGGTTTATGTTTGAATAAAGCCCAAGGGTGACAGGGGTGGGAGCCACAGGTAGAAGTAACTAGCAAGATTCCTGAATTGACCTGTGGTGTAATGATTGTCTCTGGAGCCTGATCCACTGTGTCATTGTAATCTAAAGGGAATATTAGTGGAAAGCTTAACCCTGGGTGGTAAAACCTAAAGCAGTTAGGCTTTAAATAACTAAAGCCAGTAGGGCTCACATTTCTTAAGCATTCTCTGATGTCTGCACAGTCCCACTGTTTGGAGTTAGCTTTGAGGTAGAATGGGAAGATACAGCACTACTATTAATTTAGGAAAGTCCAATTTGTCACGTCCTATTGCCAAGGACCCAGGAATGAATGATAGCCATCATATTGGGTGCTTCTTTATCATAGAGGTGTCTTCTGCTGGAAATCCTGTTTCCTCCTACTGTTCCATTTTACCTGAAATGGGGTACTGAGGCCACTGCTGCTGGGGTGACTTCAGCAACTCTGATGAGTGAGTCAGTAGCTTAGGTCTCTTGCCTCCTTGAATTACCAATGCAAAGCCCAATTTGCTGCATACCTCCTTTGGGGATCTGAACCTTTTTAAAGCTAGTAACTAATTACCACTTATCAACTTTATATTTGTTTATTTATTTAACCTTTATTCTTTAATTTCAGTTTTTAAAATCTGTGGTAGGGACAAGAATGGGAATTAGAATTTCTTGAACAACGAAAGCATCTGTATAAGAATCTTTGTATGCTTACAGGGAAACAATGATGTGTCACAGTATCTAAAATCTAATGTTTTCAGTAGAACAAATGTCTCTTTTCTCCTACTTTAGATCTAATGGAATGTAACTGGAACCGACTCTCATGATAAAAATCAAGGACCATCAGGCAAGATCAGGCAGTAAGAATTTTTGCTTCCAAATGAAGACACCGACATTTAGAACTTCTACTTATTCTAAGGTATTCGAGGTACAGTTTTACTTTAATTTGACTCCTTGGCAGTCATTTTATAATGCTGATTTCTATCTATATAGATTTCATAAGTTTAAAAGTTTTTATGTTAGAATGGTTAGCTTTTAGGGAAGAGTCCACCCCCCCCACACACACACACGTTCCCCCAAATCAGAGAAGAGATTCAGATTTTAAAGGGAGGTCATCCTTATAATTAGGAAAATATGTCAATTATAAGAAATATAATGGACTTCCCTGGTGGCGCAGTGGTTAAGAATCCGCCTGCCAGTGCAGGGGACATGGGTTCGAGCCCTGGTCCGGGAAGATCCCCCATGCCGCAGAGCAACTAAGCCCGTGCGCCACAACTACTGAGCCTACACTTTAGAGCCCGCCAGCCACGGCTATGAGCCCGCGTGCCACAACTACTGAAGCCCACGCACCTAGAGCCCATGCTCCGCAACAAGAGAAGCCACTGCAATGAGAAGCCTGCGCGCCGCAACTAGAGAAAGCTACGCACAGCAAGGAAGAACCAAAGCAGCCAAAACTAAATAAAGTAAATAAATTTATTTAAAAAAAAAGAAGAAACACAAATGTAAGAAAATGTATCAAAATGTTCATTAAAAAAAAGAAATAACACTGAGTGCAGATTAACACTCAGTATAGAAGAACTGGAATAAATAAATGTCAATTTAATAATTATTTTATTTATGTCATGACCCTCTGAGATGAGCAGTTGAATTCAGCACTCTAACCAAGTGTGCTTACAGGATACAAGAGATCTTAGTGATTGTCCTTTAGTTTGGAAACCTCTCTTTCCTGTTTTCCTAAACTTACTGTTAAGAGTTTTCTATTCACCAAGAAATGTCACTTATGCTCCCGGTAGACTGTTTCTAAAGGACCTCGGGGATCTGACGGGTTAGTTTCACTTAGATCAGAAAAACCAGGCATGTAATTAAAGAGTCAAATGATACTTCCAAATCATTGGGTAGCTGTCCACTTTGAAGACTACATAAGACAATTGAAAACAATCAAAGGAAACATAGTATCAACAGAAAACATAGTGGTCTCTATTTTTCTAAAATACATATAAATTTCAAAGAGGGTACAGTTAGTTTGGTGTTTATTTAAAAACAAAATAATTTCGTGTTAATTGTATTTTTCCAAATAGGCAGAAAGTATGGAAAGATAATTATTTTTAGGGACAGTCAGAGTTGGTTGGTTCTCTGTATACATTATAGAGGTTTGTAAATTAATTTTGCTAGGTTATAGAGAAGATGAAAATCTGAGAAAAATGTATCACTTATTACTTGGATTTTAAATTTCATTTTATTCTCTTTTGGAAGAAGAATACCTAAAACAGTAAATTCTAAAATATAAGAATCCATATTGGAAAACCTAAGACTGCTTCAGTTAAAATAAATGGATTATTTTCTAGAAGGCCGTGGTATAATTGAGCAGTTTTTGCCAAAGAAAAGTTACCTCAAATCAAATAGCAGATGAAAAAGAGGCTGTTTTGATGAGAAGTTTTAAAACTTCTCTGGCAGCTAGCAGGTATATTGTACTTTTCAAAAATTTTTTGGTGTCATTTTGAATCAAATGGTAATGATGATTAAATATATAATTTGACTTATTACCAGAATCATTTCCCTTTTTAAAAAATTTGGATGTACTTTATTTTTTGGCTGTGTCGGGTCTTAGTTGCAGCACATGGGATCTTTTGTTGCAGCGTGCAGGCTCTTAGTTGTGGTGTGCGGGCTCCAGAGCTCGTGGGCTCTGTAGTTGCAGCACACGGGCTCTCTAGTTGTGGCACACGGGCTTAGTTGCCCCATGGCATGTGGGATCTTAGTTCCCTGGCATCCCCTGCAGTGCAAGACGGATTCTAAACCACTAGACCACTAGGGAAGTCCCTCCCTTATTTTTTAAAGATATCTTTGCTTCTTACTTTCATTTAACAACATTAGTTGAATGTTCAGGCTTTGCAAAGAATAAGTCTAAATATGTGGAAGGATATAAATTATTCTATAACTTCATTATGAATGAAGTTGAAGACATCTTTCACTCAGAATGTTTACTCTGGGGCTAGGGAGGCTAAATACTCTCATCTGAAAACCATTTAAAAGCAATTATGAGGACTTCCCTGGTAGCGCAGTGGTTAAGAATCTGCCTGCCAATGCAGGGGACATGGGTTTGAGCCCTGGTCCAGGAAGATCCCACATGGCGCAGAGCAACTAAGCCCTTGCGCCACAACTACTGAAGTCCGCGCGCCTAGAGCCCGTGCTCCGCAACAAGAGGAGCCACCTCAGTGAGAAGCCCACGCACCACAACAAAGAGTAGCCCCCGCTCGCCGCAACTAGAGAAAGCCCGTGCGCAGCAACGAAGACCCAATGCAGCCAAAAATAAAATAGAAATAAATAAATTAATTAAAAAGAAAAAAAAGCAATTGTGAAATGAGCACATAAAATCATAGTTTAGTGTTCCTTTCTAAGTAATATAGTTAAGTTCTATATTCAGATGTCAACAAAAAGAGAGTAGGAAATTCTGATCAATTGAATTTGGTGACTAATTGGTTGTGGTTGTTACCCATTTATGGTTCTGCTTGTGAAAGTGCCATATAACCAAATTAGGTTTCTTAAATCCTTAAATTAGGGATTTCTAATTCATCAATTTCTTATATTGCCCCACGCATTTGCAAACTAATATTTGTCATTTTCCCTTTCAAAAATGAAGTAAAAATTTCACAACCTTGTGCTCAGAAGTTTTATATAATACATTTTGACAATATTTTCTTAAAAACTTTTTGAGAGGATTTTAAGATTTTGAGATAGTGGGATTTTGTTTTTTTGGGAAGGGGGATTAAAACAAAACAAAATCAGTACCTGAGTTAAGGCCCTAGAACATTTGTAAGGTGATGTCTTGGATTATAGTTTACATTAAATTAAAATAGTACCTTTAAAAAATATTTTGTTTGGACTCACAAAAACATTTGAAAACATTTCAACAAGGTATATTGAGGGAATAGGTATTCCCTTGCCACCGTGATTTTCTCTGTGGTGTGATGGAAAGAGCACAAGCTTTGGCTCTTCTACTTTCATGCTACCCTGAGGAATTGAATTAATATTTGTCTTAGTTTCCTTTTCTTTAATAGTTACTTTTTAGACTTTTGATGAAAAATGAAAAAAGTGTATAAAATTATATAAAATGATGCTTTTCAGTGTTAGATTAATGCACATTGTTGCTAAAGATAGAGAAGACCACACTACTGAAGTATCATTCACAGTTATCCTTCTCCTAGCAAAAAACAGGTCAACTCACACTACTACTGAGAAGCTTGTCAAACCAGTTTCAAACTTAACGACAAATATTATGCTTGGAGAGAAAGTAAAATGAGCTTTTGGCAAAAATCCCTTATCAAAAGCATACCATCTGGAAAAGCAGTTACTGTCATGTGCATGCTAGCAGAATTTTTTGTTTTTCAGTTGGATGAAAGCACTGATGTGCTGAGGACATACCAGCACTTCATAGAGATGTGTTACTGTTTAATCACTGAGAAATCCACACTAACAGAAGAGTTTTTTGTTGATATTTTGTTTTATTGTTGTTGTTGGTGGTGGTGATTGGTTGGTTTTTTTAAGCCATTGTTGTCTGGAAAAGTTGCATTGGTTCCTCTGATCAAAGCCCAACAACTTTAGCTGTAGGAGAGGGTGCACTTGGTCTGTGAATAAAAGAAATTGCACCAAGATATAAATTTATATCCTGCTTTTTTCCAGAGAGAAAAATTGGCATTTAATAATGTGATTTCTGGTTGTGATTTAATGTTGAAAAAAAAACAGTAAAAATTGTGGATGTAAGCAGTTTTTGGCCACTAACACCGAGTCTTTTTAGGATTTTGGGAAGAAATGGTCAGCAAATATAGGATCCTGCTTTTCCACAGCGAAGTATGCTAGCTGTGTAGGGTGACAGGGCTTTACATGTTTGTTAATTTGTTTTTTAGTAAAATAAGAAGAATGTTTCTTTACCACTGATAATGCCATTTCTATGATTTCAAGGAGGCATAAACTTACATTTACTTTTTCAAATAGTCAGAACCTATAACTTTATATTCACAGTATCATGAGTTTCAATGTTAAGGATGAGGTATAAGAATTTTATAAAAGTCTGAATTATGATACAAAATAATTCATATCTAAGAGTTTGACCATTTCCCCACACTTGGTGATTTTATTGGGTTATCAAAGAAAAAAAAAACCAGTGAATTTTTATCGTACATGTTTAAAAACCACATCTAAATTTTGAAATAGAACATGAAGAAATACTTTCCAGAGCCAAAATGCCGGCAGAGAATATATTAGGAATCTTGTTGCTCCAGTCTCTCAAACTGAAGCATTTAACATCCAGTTTTGAGTGGGATATGCTCTTTTTTGGACATTGAATGGAATGCTGAAAGTAGACTTGAGAAGGAAATATTTCTGTAATTTCTGGGTCCATGTTCAATCATAATATCCAGAATGTATTCAATATAACACAGCTGATTTATAATTAAGAATTAGGCATTTTTAGTTTAGTAGAAATAAAGAATAAGAAAGGAGCTAGTTGAAATGGAAAGCAGCTTATGGCTAAAGCTGGTTCCAGAGCTGGGGCCTTGAACATCTTGCAAGGAAGTTATCATAGGGGGTGGCAAAACAACGAAGGTGCTTAATTGAATGGGCTCTGTCTGGCCAAAGATGAGACAATTTGAGCATTAGTAAGTATAACTGCAATATATAATCAATCACATCCAATATGTTTAAACTGATGCGTTCATGATGATACTTTAAAGAACTCATTCATTTTCTTTGGAGTATGCTAAGAAACCAACTATACCTGAATGTGACCAGTAGTTGAGGAAAGGAAGTGTCTTTTCTCAGGTGTATTCTAGTTACTAGTATTCTATTTACAGTTAAGGGGTGATAAATAGAACATTACCATTTCATAATGAATTCCAGGACGTAAGCAAAGATCATCAGTGGCTGCTAACATCACAGGAAGAGAGACAGTCGGACATTAGGTTTCTCTTAATGAAAGTTCACAATCCTTTCTGTGAAGTATCGTTGCCAAAAAAATTGAATTTGAAACTAAATCTGATCAAGCCTGTAGCTCCAACTACCAATTTACAGAAAACATGGAAGACAGGGAAACAAGTGAAATGATACCATAGAGATGCAGTCAGCAGAATCTAGACTATGGGGAAGTCTTTGGGGCACACAACTTGGTTTTTTTTAACAAATAAATTGTGAGGAACAAAAAAAGAGAAAAGAAGGAAGAAAACTGAAATTAATAGCAATGTTTGGACTTTATTTGGGTCCAGATTTTAATAAATAAATATTTATAAAATAATCAGGGAAATTTGAACACTGGATATTTTATATTAAGAAATTATTGTTAATTTTGAGGTGTGATAGATAACAGCATGTAGTTATATTGAAAAAGAGTCATTATCTTTTAGAGATACATATTGAAATGTTGATGGATGCAAGGATTTGTCTGGGATCTGCTTTATTATCTGAAATAGAGGGAAGGCTGTGGCTGGGGATGAATCAAGATTGGCCATGAGTTGATCATTGTTTAAGCTAGGCACTTGTGGTGTTGGAGGGTGGGGTGGTGGTGGTGTAATTCTTGATATTATTCTCTAAGCTTTTTTGAAAATTTCCATAAGAAAAAGGTCCAGAAATTTACATTTTCTCTTTGTTGGCTTATAAGAATACAATTGAACTATGTGTATTTAGCAACCTGCCGAATTTTTATTTCTAATAATTTCTTGAGTCTTTTGGGATTTATATATACAAAATCATATTGTCCACAAATGACAGTTTTACTATATAGTGCTTACTGTTTACCAGGTTCTATTTTAAGCACCTATGCGTATTAACCCATTAGGTCCTTGGAAGAGCTCCAGTGAAATAGACATTAACTTGCCCAACGTTGCGTAGCTGGTATGTGGCAGAGCTGGGATTTGAATCCAGGCATTCTAGCCCTAGAGTCTGTGCTTCTCTGATTTTTATATCTCCTTATAAGTTTTTTATTTAACCCCTCCACTCTAATCCTTGTACCTTTTATTTCTTTTGTTCGTTTTAGTGTACTGGCTAGAATTTAAACTTTTAAATACCAGTTTTCATTTGTAATTTTGATTTTGGAAGTTGTCTTAATATTTAGTGAATCCAGAGTCCAGTCAAATTTACTCCTTTATAAATACAAGGTACTCACCAAGAAACTAAGAATTGACTTAGTATGAAGCTAGAAGCCAAAGAATAAAGTGTATCGCTATTTAAAGTTGCCAAGACATGGAAGCAACCTACATGTCTATCTAGAGAGGAATGGATAAAGAAGGTGTGGTATGTATATACATTGGACTACCACTCAGCCATAAAACAGAATGAAATAATGCCATTTGCAGCAACAGGGATGCATCTAGAGATTATCACACTAAGTGAAGTAAGTCAGACAAAGACAAATATGATATCACTTATATGTGGAATCTAAAAAAAAAAAACGATACAAATGAACTTATTTACAAAACAGAAATAGGCAACAATCTTATGGTTACCAAAAGGGAAAGGTGGGGTGGGGGATAAATTAGGAGTTTGGGATTAACAGATACACACTATTGTATATAAAATATATGTATTTTATATTCAGAATACATATTATGTATATATATATTTATTTATTTATTTATATATATATATATATATATCTGAATCACTTTGCTGTACCCTGAAACTGACACAACATTGTAAATCAATTATACTTCAATTAAAAAAAGAAAGAATAAAATGTATAGTAACAGCTTCTAGTTTTTTTTTCAAAATTAGATTTATCTCCCGATCTGCAAGCAGCCTATTCCTGGTCCTTTTGACTTTGAGTTACTTGTTGATTCCATTGGTCCTATTTGCTGAATTTCTCTGTGACTCTTTGATCTTCTTCCCCCGACCCCCACACCTGTCATACAATTACTTCTCATTTGACTTTGCATGGTTTCCATGAGATAAAATCAGGGGAAGCACTTAGCACACTGTCTAGCACATAACATATGTCTAGTAAATATGCCTTTTGGTTTAAGAGAAAGCTACTTCACAGTTTTGTTTAAAAATTGTTCTTATTTCTTTAATTAATTTTTTAAATGGGGAGAGGCAAATATGGCTTAGTGGGCTTCCCTGGTGGCGCAGTGGTTGAGAATCTGCCTGCCAATGCAGGGAACACGGGTTCGAGCCCTCGTCTGGGAAGATCCCACATGCCGCGGAGCAACTGGGCCCGTGAGCCACAACTACTGAGCCTGCGCATCTGGAGCCTGTGCTCCGCAACAAGAGCGGCCGCGATAATCCCCCGCTTGCCACAACTAGAGGAAGCCCTCACACAGAAACGAAGACCCAACACAGCCATAAATAAATAAATAAATAAATAAAAATTAAAAAAAAAAAAAATATGGCTTAGTTACTTTAAGAAGCCCGAGGCCTGGGACATGGGGGAAAAACTGATGATAATGTGCTGTGGTCATTTAATGAGTATCTCTGTGTTCTCTGTAAGGCACTTGCTTATACTAGTCTCTCAGTTTGAGAAAGATTACCGAGAGAGTTGGATGCCAAAATAATACTTCTCTACTAGGGAGTGAGGTAGGAACAATTTAGGGGAAAATGTAACTTGTCCCAACTCCATGGGATTTTTACATTTCTCTTTGGCCAGCAGCAAAATACATTATGATGTAGTAAGATAGCTAAGCTTCATGAAAGGAGGCATATAGGCTTCAATAAGGAGGAAAATTTTTGGTTTCACCCTCAAGAGAAAGAGATGGGTCATAATTACAGATAACCTTTTCCTGAAGTTTGTGGAAGGTGACCATCTGAAAACTCGGTGTAGCTAGTTGAAAGTTGTGCTATTTTTCTGTCCTTCACTGCCTTCCTCCCTCCATCCCAAGTGCTTGTTATTTTGTATAGCAATAAACTGAAACAACCTTTTAACATATCTTTAATGGTATTTTTGAAAATTATATTAAACTATTTGGAAACTGAAGGTTGTAGAGGCACAAGAATTTCTTTCATTTTCCAAATAACAGAATATAATTATTCAATATAATTATTGAATGGCACAGCTATTGAAATTGAATAACCAATTACTTGACTGTTTTGCTTTTATGGGCTGTAGTTTATTGGTAAGAAATAAAACATATTTTTTGAAGAATAAAATAAATGTGTGTGGTGGAAACTCACTCTTCTATCTGATCATGAAAGCTTTGAGTGGAAAGATGTGGAAAGATGAAATACTCTCCAAACTACACCTGGATGCTATGGAAACCAAAAGGTGATATGCAAGATTAAGCACAGTTGAGAGGTGCTCAGTTTAACATCTGTCATCAGTTAGTTGGTAAAGGCATTGAGCCATTTATTGTTCTGAAGATGATCTTAGGAGGCATAGCTAAGGTGGTCAGTTACAGAGTATGGGATCGGTGAATTTAAGAGAAAAGAAAGCTGATAGGAGAAAACAAAAATGTAATAATAATAATAATAATAATAGCTAATATTTAGTGTTTACTGTGCAGCAGGCAATGTGATAGACACTTAAATATATATTTTCAGATACTATCCTAGTAACCCTGTGAAGTGTAAACTGTTATTACACATATACGTATGCAAATAAAAAACTCTGCATAGCAAAATAAAACACCAAAAAAAATTTTTTTTGTAGGAGGAAAATGAATCTTAATAAGGTGTACTTTGAAATTAACTCACAGGAGAGCCAGGATTCCTCCATCTCTTCATCTTGGAGTGAAACCAAAAGCTTGAGTTCAGAAACTGATTTTTAATCAGAATTGAAAAGGAAAGCGAATTCTAGTTTAAACAAGCTGCAAAAGCGTAGATTTGGGAAAACCAGGGATTTAGGGATTTTGCTAGTTCAGTATAATTTTATGATATGATAGGGCTCCTGAAGAGTTATTGTAGTCACTAATTATTAGGTGGAGTATAGTGTCTCATACAAGAAAAGTCATAGCTCTAACATGCTAGTCAAATCACATTTTACTGTTTTACAGAAGGAGGGATGCCTTATTGGTTTTGAAATGGCGTTTGATATGGAGTGACTTTCAAGTATTTTTATCACTTTAACTTCCTTCTTCAATTAAAAATGAACATGGAAATGAATTTATATAGCTATTAATATTTTCGAGAATTTTCGAGAATATTTTCGAGAATTTTTTCTAATTCCTTAGAATTAGAAATTCCTTACATTATTAAGAAACACTCTGCCTATTACAGGTCTAGCAGTGTAAACTAAAATTAGGTTAGGTGCAAGATTGAGAATTTCTGTCCTTACTCTTCATATATGGATGCATTTCATGCTAGTAAAAATTGAAAGCCTTAAGTATAGTGTAAGACCTGTATTGCTTGTAACATGGTTTATTTAGTTACTTATAAAGCTTTCATTTAAATTTTGGATTAAGTATACTTTTCCAGTTGACTGTGCAACATTAAAAAAAAAAAAATTTAGGTTAAGCCACGAAGGAAAACCTCAGTAAACTCCAGAAAAGCTAAAACTAGACATGTCCAATCTCTCACCATAACAGAAGTTTAAAATGCGCTACTCCAACCACTTGGAAAAATCAAACAGAAAATGTTCTTAAATCATATTGAATCAACCAGGGGATCAAGTATACAATAACTGATTATATAGCAAACTAAATACAGACTCAGGCAAAGACTGATATTGACCTTAGAAAATTGATTTTTGAAAAAGAAATGTACTCAACCTCAGATTTTAGTAAAACAACAAATAAAACCAACAAAATTAGTGCCTGGGAGAAAGGGAGGATATAAATAAGATAAAAGCAGAAACAGATGAACTGAAAAACAAACTGTAGAATTAAAAAAATCTAAGAGCTACTTCTTAAGGTTAAAAAACAAAGTAAATATCTGACTGATTTTATCAAGGAAAAGATAGAAAACCAAAGTAAGAAAGAATAAACAGGACATAAAAGCAGAAAAGAGATTTTTAGAATTATAAGAGAGTTCTATTTAGTAACCATAAGCCAATTTATTTGAAATCTCTCTGAAATGAATTAAATGCCCAAACTACTTTAAGAAGAAGATAATCTGGGTAACCCAGAAAACCATGGAAGAAAAGTTCGAGGAATTTTCTCAAAAAATTGGTTCTGGGGCCAGATTATTTTGCCAGTGAGTCTTTTCTAGCTTTCAAGGAACATATAATTCCTATGGTGAGAAATAGTTTATAAAAGATGGAAATATGCCCAATTAATGTTATGAATATCTTCACAATGGTTACTTCATGGGAGTGAGATTCTTTCAGGGGATTAGTTTTTTAGTTTCCACTGTAAGCACAGATTTTTCTTGAAATTAAGACAATTGAGGAAAAAAAAAAGCAAACCCAGAAATTAAAACCTTAGACAAAGATGTCTTTTATATCTATTAATATATTTACTAGTGTTACTAGTACTCTTCATTCCTTTGTATAGATCCACATTTTGATCTGATATTCATGTAGATCCAAATTTTGATCTGATATTCTTTTCCTTCTGCCTAAAGCACATTTCTTTAAAAAGGTGCATGCCTTATAATGGATTTTTCTCAGCCTTTGTCTAAAAACATTTCCATAGTCATTTGGAAATATATTTTAACTGGATATAGAATTATTTATTTATTTATTTATTTATTTATGCTGAGTTGGGTCTTTGTTGCCACACGTGGGCTTTCTCTAGTTGCAGTGAGTGGGGGCCACTCTTCCTTGCGGTTCGTGGGCTTCTCATTGTGGTGGCTTCTCTTGTTGCGAAGCAGGGGCTCCAGCGGTGCGGGCTGCAGTAGTTGTGGCCCTCGGGCTCTAGAGCACAGGCTCAGCAGTTGTGGAGCATGGGCTTAGTTGCTCCGTGGCATGTGGGATCTTCCTGGACCAGGGCTTGAACCCGTGTCCCCTGCATTGGCAGGTGGATTCCTATCCACCACGCCACCAGGGAAGCCCTGGATATAGAATTTTAAGTTGACTTTTTTCTTCCAGTACTTAGCAGTGTCACTACACTGACTTCTCATTTGCATAGTTTCCAATGAGAAGTCTTTGTTTTTCTGTACATAATGAGTCTTTTTCCTTACCTCTGTCAACTTTTAACATTTTTTCTTAATCAGTGGTTTTCAACAGTTTGATTATGATGATATTAATAACTGTGGTTTTCTTTATCTTTCCTGTATTCTGTTGAGCCTCTTTGTTCTGTGGGTTTATGGCTTGAAAAACGTTTGCCTATTATTTCTCTACATATTTTTTTCTATCACCTTCTTCCCTCTAGCTTTTAGACCCCAATTACATGTATATTAGATTGTTTGATATATTGCTACAAATTATTGGTATTCCCCTTCTTTTCCTTTCTCCTTCCCTCCTTCCTTCCTTCCTTCCTTCCTTCCTTCCTCCCTTTCTCCCTTTCTGTTTTTTCTTTTTGTGCTTCATTTTGGATATTTTCTATTGTTGTGTTTTCAAATTAATTGTCCAATCTGCTATTAATTCCATCCAGTGTATTTTTCATTTCAGATCTTGTGTTTTTTATTTCTGGAAGTTTCATTTGGGCTTAAAAAAAATCTTGCCCTTCTCACCTTAACATCGCCATGTCTTTCTCTGCCTTCTTGAGCATGTTGAGCATATTTATAGTAGCTCTTTTAATATCTTTGTCCGCTAAGTTCCGTCTGTCTGGTAGTTCTGTGTCTGTTTTTATTGATCTGTTAGTTTCTTGGTTGTAGGTCATATTTTCCTTCTAGTTTATATGCCTTGTAAGTTTTCATTGGATGTCATTGTGAATTTTATGTTGCTGGGTGTTGGATTTTGTTGTATTCCTTTAAATAATGTTGGTCTAAGTTTGGCATGCAGTTAAATTTTTTGAAATCACTTTGATGTTTTTTTGAGATTCACTTTGTTTTGAGGAAGCTTTGGTAGGGTGGGTCCCAGGCAGCCTTATTTCCTTGAGCTAATTTAGAGTTGCTACTTTTTGAGGACTTTACTTAATGTTTCATGTATTATTAAAACCGTGTAACTCAGACTGGGACTTGAATGCATGCGGCCGGGACTTGAATCTGGCCAAAACTCTGTTTGGGACTCCAACCCATGGTCTTTTAATTAGAGTCACTCATCTGGTGTCTGGACTTACTGAGGCTCAGGTTCTTTATATCTCAGCACTGAAGGAATTCAGCGAGAGGCAAAGTGATAGGCAAGAAGTAGATTTATTAATATAGGACGCTTGTAAGAGATGCAAGCGGGCAGGCAAGGGAGCTCTGCCCTGAGGATTAAGTGGGCTACAATTTTATAGTCAAAGGAAAGGGGGAGGGGAAAAGACTGCCTTCTTCGAGTAGACGTGGGGCTTACATCACTAGTTCCTCCTTCGTATCAGTCAGGAGAGTGTCTGACCTTATGAGATCAAACTAGGATTATCATAGCAGTTATTCAAGCCAGTAGAAGGGTGGTGACGTTTTTCTTCCACCTAATGGCCTGGGGCATATCTTGTGCTTTTATTTATGGCTTTATAGTTAAGCAAGCCTGCTTCATTCCACGACGTTCCAGTAGCTTTCTTGAGCGATCATTAACTTAACAGTGGTCTCCCAAAGTGTCCTAGGTTTCCCTCTCTATCTGTAGTCCCTTACTGGGACTTCTACAACTACCTGTATAACTATCCTATTCTATTCCTATCATTATGAGGTCTTTTCACTCTACTTGGTGGGAATACAAATTATCTCTACCCTTGTATGAGTTTTGGGACTTCTTTGACCTATTTGTTTTTCATTGGTCCTTTCCCCAGTGTTAGGTAGTTTCCTCTCGCAGATGACCTGTCAAAGACTTGAGGGGAGGCCTCTACAGAGTTCCAAAGCTCTGTGTCTGCAGGTCCCTTCTCTCTGGTACGCTTTAACCAGATTCTGGCTGCTTTGGCTTCCCTGAACATTGTCAGTCTGTCTCCTCAACTCTCTGAGACTGCCAGGCTCTGTTGAAGTCCTCCCTCTCTACCCTGCATCCTGGAAACTGCTTCAAGGGTGTAAAGTGAGGCAGTTGTAGGTCTCACCTAATTTTTTTCCCCCTTTTCTCAGGGATCCCACTCCTGCTTTGACTGTTGTCCAATATCTGAAAGCTATTGTTTATTTTATCCAGTTTTGATTGTATAACCAGAAGGATTAATCAGATCCCTGTTACTCCGTCATGGCTGTTTGTAGAAGTACTCGATTATCTTTTCCTTCTTTTCTGTGGGTTAAGATGTGGACGTAAATAAAAGAAGCCTAGAAATCATTTGGCTTGTTCTCAGTGTTTCAGGTGTTAGGCTTAACTGTAACTGAGGCAGAGGAGTCCCTAGTTGCCTATGGTCCAAACCCTTTGATAATAATAAACAGACAATTTTGCCTGGTACATCCCTTCTCACTTTCATTCTCTGGAACCTTTTGCAGTGGTAGGGTGGTTGATCAAGAATTATGGTATTCTGAATCTTGGTTAGGTACTACATAGTTTTAAAAAGTTCTTAATACTCTTACTTTCAACTGAATTAAGAACTATTTTTACTTACTTTTTCTCAGCTGTTTCAATTTGCTATTACCTTTAATTTTATCAGTTTTTTTTTTGGCTATGTTATTTGCTAGTTAGTTATCTATCTGGTTGTCATTTTTCACTGGGTTGTATTTATTTCATCATGTGTTTTTCTGCATCACAGTAACCTTTAGGATCTTGGAAGGGTTTGATCTTTATTCATTATTATCTTTAGTTTTGTTCCTGCTTCTCTGTTCTTGCTTTCCTTTACCCAGAAATGAATGAGCAAATAAGTAACTGAATAGACATAGACAAATATATTCACACATATATACACACGTGCATTTTCTCAATTCTAAGACTATTAATTGTGATATATACTATTGATTGAATATCCTTTAAAGAAAGAAGAAACATTAAATTTATTTTTAAAATCCTTAGAAATTAACTGACAGAAGCATGCATTTATCCATACAGTTTCTATACCATCTTCTTTGGAATCGTAATACAAGAGTGAGTCTAATCCTTTTTCATACTGACATGCTGATTTTCCTCACCTGTTGCTGCTTTTCTATACATTATGATTGTCAGTGTAGTTTTGAGTCATATGGGAAATGTTTGGAATTTAACTGCTTTTCTTCGTTGGCTAAATTCATGGTTTCAGTTTTTCTATAAACTGTGAATTAAATAACTTCTTTTTTGAGTCAGCTGGAAACTTTTGACAGATATCCAGCCCTTGGGTAATAGTACTTTGTAAAATGTAAATTGGTCACACCAGTGTCTCCCAGCTCTGCTAATTCTGTGATCTATTTTGAGGGACTGGGTAATTTCTACTGCCTTTAATTGCTCTTGCTTGTCTCACAACAGACAATTTTTACATCACAATAGCTTTTTATTTCAGTGCTTTCTGAAAACATTTTCAAGCAACAGTTAGGCTTTCAGATTTAACTTAAAATTCAAAGGCTTGTGAGTTTATCTGTGCAGTAAATTCAGCTGTGGTGATATTTGGATAATCAGATACCTTCTATGGGAAGGTGTTTCCCATAGGTTTACACATGGGCAAGCAGTTATATACATCACAACTTACTCTTTTGCTTAACTACTGGTATATTTTTTGGACAATAATTCTGATACTTCTCCTAGTTTCAGAAACCTAAAAATATTATTTTAAGAAAAGCATTTTTAGAATTGAGAAAATATGATTTAGGAATTTAGTATACAATAGCAAGCATAAAGTCATATCAAGTAGTAGAATTATTTCATTAATTTTGAGGTGATCAGGTAGCAGTTAGAAAAATTAGTGTTGAACCTGTCTGTATGCAAATGTATGGTTAACTTTTTAAAAACTGGAAAACTAGTGAAACTATGCAAATAGTAACCCAAAGTAAGAAGACTCAAAAATTGACGAAAAAATTAAGTACATCTATATGAAAAAACCAGCACAAAATTAAAAAGAAAAATAACAAAATGGAAAATATTTACATATTTGACCTTAAATCCTATCTAAAATAACTATGAATATTTTTAAAATATTTACAACACTAAGATTCCAGTAAGTACATTGATAAAGTCGTGTCCATTAGGTCAAAATAGAGTTTACATAGAGTAAACAAATGTAAGGAAAAGAGTTCAACCTCCTGGGTAATTAACTGAAACAATAGTGAATAACCTTTTTGTACTTATTGAATAACTGTAATAAATTAGGGAATGAAGTACTCATGCATTGTTTTGGAATTGGTACAGCTGGCCTCCATAAGTACCTTTTTGTACTTATTGAATAACTGTAATAAAGTAGGGAATGAAGTACTCATGCATTGTTTTGGTATTGGTACAGCTGGCCTTCATGGTTTTCTGATGAGAAATTCCCCTGTAGGTAATGCATTGTTTTTCTCTGGCTGCTTACAGGATTTTTTTCTTTGTGTTTAGTTTGAGAAACTTTATTATAATGTGTGTATGTTTGGATTTCTTTGGGTTTTAACCTGTTTGCAGTTTGCTCAGCTTCTTGAATTTGTTAGTTTATGATTTTCACCAAATTTGAAAAACTGTCATCTGTTATTTCTTCAAATAATTTTTCAGCCCACATTTTTTCTCATCTTCTCTGGGATTTTGATGATGTGAATGTTAGATCTTATGTAATTGTTCCACAGGTCCCTGAGGCTCCATTATTTTTTTCAATCTATTCTTTTTCTCTTTTTCGTACTGGATGATTTCTATTGATTGATCTTTAAGTTTAAGTTCACTTTCTTTAAGATCAATTCTTTCTTCTGTTATCGACATTCTGCTATTCAGACCATCCGTTGAATTTAATTTTGGCTATTGTATTTTTCAGTTCTAAAATTTCCATTGATTCTTCTCTATGTCTTCTGTTTCTTTGCTGTGACATTCTGTTTTCCCGTTTGTTTCAGTAGTGTTTATAATTGCATTTTGGTTCGTTTTACTGATAGCTGCTTTAAAATCCTCGTTAGATAATTCAAACATGTTTGTCATCTCAGTACTGGTGTCTGTTAATTGTCTTTTCTCATTTAAGTTGAGATTCTTTTTGTACATTGCTTTATTTCTTCATGAATATAGTTATAAAAACAAATTACGAGAATAAGAACAAAGAGGAAATAGAACCAATCTAGCTGTATAAACTCAATTTCTTTCTCTATAAAGTAGAAATAATATCTACTTCACAGATTTTTTATAAAGACTACATGAGAACACATACATAAAATATCCATCTCAGTCCCTGGCATATAACAATGCTCAGAAAATATTAGTTAACTTTGCTTTTCTCTTTTCTGATTGTAGTATTTTGAAATCATTACTGTCAACTACTTGGCATTTTAAGGGAAGAGGTTCTTTAAAAGAAGTCTTAACCTTCCTTTCCTAACTAGTTCTCTAAATTGTAATTACTTAATACAAAGATCAGCGTCTTCCTCATTACTGTCTTAGCTTTTTTGTTGGGGGATGGACCTTTTTGTTGTTAAACCTAGATTAGTTTTCTCCTTGTCCTAAGTCCTAGGTAATTCATCCACTTTCTTCTGTTCCTTAGAGACTCTTTTCTATCTCCAACACTTATCCAGGGCAGAAGTGGAGTGATGTATTGGCAGCTCCCCCTTACTTGCCAGCATGATAAGTACACTTTCCCTTTTTTGCTTTTAGGATTTTACAGCTACGCTTTACGGGAAAGGTAGGAGGAGTAAGAGGTAGAGAAGGGGTGCTGGTCATGACAGAAATAAACACAGAGGTGTGACAAAGCTTAGGAAATCCTAATAACTTCTTAGAGTCATTGGTAGTCTCTGACTCTTGCTGAGTTGGTAACTGGATGCCCTATTTCAGGGGTCCCCAACCTCCGGGCTGTGGACCGGTACCAGTCCACAGCCTGTTAGAAACGAGGCCGCACAGCAGGAGGTGAGCGGCGGAGCGGGTGAGCGAGGGAAACTTCATCTGCCGCTCCCCATCACTCACATTACCGCCTGAACCATCCCCCTCACCATCCGTGGAAAAATTGTCTTCCACAAAACCAGTCCCTGGTGCCAAAAAGGTTGGGGACTGCTGCCCTATTGGACCGATGCATCTTGATTTTTTTCTGCTTTCTCCTGAAACCTCTTTGACCCTCATGATGCAGAGTTTTTCCTGAGAAAGTGACATTTAAGCTAAAATTTTGAAAGATGAGTTAGGAGTTACTAGGTGAGAGCGGAAGAATGTGCAGGGAGACAGAACCAGCGTATCTGAAGTTCTTGAAGTAATGCAGGAGCATATTGGAGGTACTAGAAGAATGTCAGTACAGAAATAAAAATGGTGTGGTATCGGCAAAGGGATAGATGCACAGATCATTGGAACAGAGTAGATAGTCCAGAAATAGGATCCACAGAAATATGGTCAGTTGATTTTTTTTTTTTAACGGGTAGAGTTAATATTTTATTGTCACTTATCAGATGGCAGTTAGGTATATAGTGTTTATACTTGACCTTTCCTTTCTGTAAATAAAAAAATTACAAGTTTTAAACAGTCAGTGGATGTTTACTGGTCATGTCTTCAGAAAACATGATGAGATTAATTCATTAATGGTGGCTTCAAGGTTTTCCTTATTGGCGCCAGAAAATTCACCCACTTTCTGTTCCTTTTTAAAAAACTGGAAGGTTGCCATGCATTTGACTTCACACTCTGAAGCAACATCCTGACAGCCATGCACATCTACTTTGAGGAACACCACGTTGGAATACTTTTCAGAGAGAGAATGAAAGAAAGACTTGATCATTTCGCAAGTCCCACACCATGTGGCTGAGAAGTTGACTACTAGGAGTTTCTCTCCTGCATGGTTCAAGGCCTCCTGAAAAGCATACTTTCTCTCAATCTGCTTCACCATTTTGGCTCCTGGGGTCCGATGAACGACCTCACAGTGGAAGCAATGAAAACGGATCCAAGGGGCTGGACAGAGCTTTGGCCAGTTGATATTTGACAACGTTGCAAAAGCAATTCAGGAGAGAAACAGTGACCTTTTTAGTAAGTGGTGTTGGCTTTGCATTCATATGCAAAAAAAGAATCTTGATTTATACTTCACACCTTTATATAACAATTAATTCAAAATGCATCATAGATCTAAATGTAAACTGTGAAACTGTAAAGTTCTTGGAAGAAGGCGTAAGGGAGAATATTTGTGACTTGAGGTTAGGCAAAGAATACTTAGATATGACACCAAAAGCATGATCCATTAAAGGAAAAAAATTGATAAATTGGACTTCATAGAAATTAAAAGCTTTTTGCTCTGTGAAAGACACTGTTAAGAGAATAAAAATACAAGCTACAAAGTGGGAGTAAATATTTGACTATCACATATCCAATAAAGGACTTATGTCAAGAATATATAAAGAACTCTCAAAACTCAAGAGTAAAGAAACAAACAACTAAGTTTAAAAAGGCAAAAGACATAGACATTCCATCAAAGAGGATATAAGGTTGATAAATAAATACATGAAAAGATGTTCAAAATCATCATTTCTGGGGCTTCCCTGGTGGCGCAGTGGTTGAGAGTCTGCCTGTTAATGCAGGGGACACGGGTTCGAGCCCTGGTCTGGGAAGATCCCACATGCCGCGGAGCAGCTGGGCCCGTGAGCCACAACTACTGAGCCTGCGCGTCTGGAGCCTGTGCCCCACAACGGGAGGGGCCGCGATAGTGAAAGGCCCGCGCACCGCGATGAAGAGTGGCCCCCGCTTGCCGCAACTAGAGAAAGCCCTCGCACGAACCGAAGACCCAACACAGCCAAAAATAATAAATAAATAAATAAATAAAGTAGCTATAAACCCAATTATAAAAAAAAAAAAAAATCATCATTTCTTTTAAAAATCATTTTCTTTTAAAATCAAAATCATTTCCTTTAAAAAAAAATTTGGAATTTGCAGAAAAGTTGCAAAGGTAGTACAGGGTGAAATTTGTTAGTCTTTCCTTCTTTTTGATAGCTCTGACACTTTTGAATAGTACTGGTCTGGTATTTTGTAGAATGTCCCTCAGTTGGGTTTGTCTGATGTTTTTCTGATGATTACACTTAGGCTATAGTGTTTTGGGAAGAATACTACAAGAGGTGAAGGACCCCTGTCTTTACATTATATCGCGGAGTACAGTATCAACATTATTATCACTGGTGGCGTGGTGGTGTTAACCTTAATGATTTTTTTTTTACACTTTGGAAAACAGTTTGGTACTTTTTTATGGAGTTAAACATACAGTACCATATAACCCAACAACCACCCTCTGAGTACTTACTCTAGAGGACAAAAACTTAATTTCACATAAAAATCTCTACACAAATGTTCATAGCAGTTCTATTCATAATCACCCCGAACTAGAAACAACCTGATGTTTTTCTGATGGGTAAATAGATAAATGATGGTACATCCATACAGTGGATTACTATTCAGCAACAAAAAGGAATAAATTATTATTATTATTTTTAAAATAAATTTATTTGTTTAATTTATTTTTGACTGCGTTGGGTCTTAGTTGCTGCGTGCAGGTTTTCTCTAGTTGCGGTGAGGGGGGCTCCTCTTCGTTGCAGTGCGCGGGTTTCTCACTGTGGTGGCTTCTCTTGTTGCGGAGCACGGGCTCTAGGCGTGCGGGCTTCAGTAGTTGTGGCATGCAGGCTCAGTAGTTGTGGCTCACGGGCTCTAGAGCGCAGGCTCAGTAGTTGTGGCGCACGGGCTTAGTTGCTCCGTGGCATGTGGGATCTTCTGGACCAGGGCTCGAACCCATGTCCCCTGCGTTGGCAGGCGGGTTCTTAACCACTGCGCCACCAGGGAAGCCCAGGAATAAATTATTGATTCATGTGACAACTGGATGAAGTTTCTGTTGGGGTAATGGAACTTTCTGTATTGTGGTTGTGGTGGTGGTTACATGACTCTATATGTATTGCTAAAACTCATAGAACTGTACATGCAAAAAAGTTTCTTTTATTGTATGATAGTTTACAAAATGTAATTTTTAAAAAAGGAAGCTAAAGTAAAAAGAAGAAAGAGTGCATACCTGGAACACAGAGAACAATAGCAAAAATAGCAAAAATGGTACGACTGAAGAATGGAGAGTAACCACATCATTTAGTCCTTGTACAACTTAATGGATTTTAAGCAGGGGAATGACGTGATCAAGACATTTTAAAAGAGAGGTTTATGAAACCTCTTTGATCTTCAGTGTGGAGAATGCATTGATGAGAGATAGATTGAAGATCTAAGAGGAAGAATAGAAAATAAGACATTTCTTGCATCTTTGCCACAAATTTTGGTAAAACCCAATTCCTGAAGTCTATTTTTGGTATTAGGATCTTGTGATGATAAGAATAATTATAATTACAAGCACTCCTTTTGACTTTTTTAATACAACATATATTTTTGTACATTATACTCTGCTTTTCATATGAATAAATGAGACTCAGTTACCAACTAACATGATTTTGCCTAGTTGTGTCTATCCAACATTTTGGTTTCAAAAGTGTTACCATCTTAAAAAAAAATTACTTATGCAGTCCTTGGTATATTATTATACTTGTTCTTATTTTATAAAAATGAGTAGAAGATTAAAGAAATTCAGCTGAGAATGATAATTATAAGTATGCTTATAAATTGAATATTAGTTAAGACCAAGATGAAAATTACAAATCTTTGGCTTCAGTCAGTGCTTTTTGGATTAAAGAATATTAATCCAATATTGTGTGTGAAGTAAGAGAACAGATTTTTAAGAAAATGTGGAAACGTAATTATATTGTTGACAACTGGTCAGGTGAAATTAGAGACATACATGTTTTTGAAAAACTTAATAGTATCCCCCTTTTATCTTTTCACACATTTTAGTTTTCATATAAATTTTCGGGAGTAGAGTATATATAAATATAATGCATTTCCTGCAGTGCTAGTGTTGCTATAAGAAAATCTATTATGTCAAACTCATGAAATTGCCATTTTTTGAAGGCAAAAATGTTAGAATGTTGGCAGTTTCGTGTGGTGGAACCTAATATTTTTTTCCCAGATTGATTACATTCTTGTCTATAAGTTCTTGATTTAGAGAAGGGTATGTTTTATAGTTAATTTTCTAGGAGATATATCTTGGTTCTGGTTTTGTACAAAAGTCAAAAAAGATTCATTGATTCGCAAAGAGACAGCAAAAATGTGAATTAATGTTCTTTTTTTAAACATAAGTTTTACCCACAGAAGTAATTCTCCTTTTTGAAATGCTAACAAGATTGGTGAAACTAAAGTCCATCTTGAGCATTTCTACAGTCCTGGTTCTTTCCTGTTCTCTCCGTGGTTAATATTTGGTGTCTATCTTTTCAGATATTTTCAGTCCATTTATGTTTATGTACTTACATACATATATCCACACATATCCACTGATTTATATACGTAAGTATACATATATACACACACATATTTGTAGGACATATATAGTATTGTATGGATTATTTTTTGTAAGTGGTATATTTATATATTTTGGCAGTATGATTTTTTCACTCTCCAGCATGTTTAGATCTGTATTTTGTTGTTGTTATTTTCAGTTTCTGCATTGTGTTTTGTACGATGGCTGTACCAGTTTTATTTGGGCCCTCAGGGTTTTTACTGCAGATTGCTTATAATTTTTTAAAACTACAAACAGTGGAGTCAGGAGTGTCCTGTATGTACTTTCTCATGCACCTGCATGATAGTTCCTTTAAGATAAAAAGAAGTGGAATTGCTGAACCATATGGTATATGCACTTTAAATGTTTTATAGGGAAATTTTCAAGTAGACAAAATAGAAGAGTGAACTTCTACGCGCCTTCAACAGTTATCATCCCGTGATCAATCTTGTTTTATCTGTACTCTCACTTACTTTATCCCTTCTCACATTTTTGAAACAAATCGAGATATGTCATTTGATCTGCAGATATTTCATGTGTTTCTGGAAAATATAAGGTCTTTTTTTTTTAGAGAAAAACACAATCGTGGTACTATTATCACACTTGAAAATTAACAATAATTCTTTAGTATCATTAAATATTCAGTCAGTGTTCAAATTTTAAACTGTTTTAATGTCAGAAACATTTTCTTCCATATTTTTTTGCTTGTTTGAATTAGAATCCAGATGAGGTTTACAGTTTGATTGGTTGATATACCTTTAAAAAAAAAGTCTTTCAAACTATTTTTCCTCTGTTTCTCCCTCCCTCTCTTTCTCCCATCCCTTCTCTCTTTCTTTCACTCCATCTCCCTGATTCCCCTTTCTTTCTCTTGTCTCCAGCTTCCTTTCTTCCTCCCTCCCTCCTTCCTCCCCTCCCAACCTCCCTGTCTTTCTTTTTTAAATTTTGCAGTATATTGATTGAAGAGACTGGGTGGTTTGCCCTGCAGATTTTTTCCATACTCTAGCTCTTGCTTATTGCATCCCATGGCATTGTTTAACTTGTTTTTTGTTCTTTGCATTTTCTGTAAATTTTTAGTTAGGTGTGGAGGCTTGATGTGATTCAGGTTTGATTTCTTTTTGTTAAGACTGTTTTATAGAAAGTGTTGTCATTTTCTATAAGGAGGCACATATATATAGTGATGATACATGCAATTTTTTTTAAAGATTTTTTTTTGATGTGGACCATTTTTAAAGTCTTCATTGAATTTGTTAAAATATTGCTTCTGTTTTATGTTTTGGTTTTTTGGCCACGAGGCATGTAGGATCTTAGCCCCCCAGACCAGGGATCAAACCTGCACCCCCTACACTGGAAGGCGAGGTCCCAACCACTGCACAGCCAGGGAAGTCCCGATACACGCAGTTTTGATTTGGAAGATATTGCCAGATTGTCTTCCAGGACTGTTGTTTCAGTCTATACCTTTATCATTAAGTTTTTGAGAGTATCATTTCATACACTTGTGAACTGTTACCATCTAGCTTTCAAATTTTTTGGAAAATGTCTTCTTAGTCTTTAGTATTTAATTCACTAATTACTAGTAAGGTTGTTTTTTTTCGTATTTTTTATTTTTTAGGGTTATTTGTATTTTTTCTAATGGGAATTGCCTATTCACAGTATGCTTTGTTTCTTTTCCTGTTGGTTGGTGAACATTTTTCTTATTGATTTGTAGAATTTCTTTAGGTCTTTTGATTACTCATCCTTTTTTTTTTTTTCCTGTTTTTATGATGCCAAATATTTTCTCTTAGGTTTTTACTAGTCTTTCATTTTGATTATATTGTCCTTTGGTATACAGAAATTATACCAGTCAGATCAGTCAGTCTTTTCCTTTATGACTTATGTGTACTTTTTAGTTTGTGTGAAAAAGGATTCTTTGCATAGAGGCATAAAAATATTCACTTACATTTTTTTAATTATAAAGAACACGTAACATAAAAATTGCCATCTTAACCATTTTTAAGTGTACAATTGAGTAGTATTAAGTACATTCACCTTGTGCAACTGATCTCCAGAACTTTTTCATATTGCAAAACTGCAACTTTATACCCATTAAACAACAATAACTTGAGATTAAGTTTTCATGTTTAGGTATTTTATCCTCTGACTTTTTTTTTCTTTTTCTTTCTTTTTTTTTACTTTTGATATCTGGTAGGATAAATAAAACTGGTTTGTTGTTTTTCATAATTCTCTTTGTTATTTAAATATATATGTATATGCATATACATGTCTTTTCTCTACGTTTTTAATATACTTTGTAAGAGGCATGAAAAATTCTGCTAGGATATTATCTGGATTTATATATTAATTTGAGGAAAATTAATATTTTTATTAGGTATATTGACTGTTTCTCCATTCAAACTCAAAAGTTTTATTCTTTTGGAAACTTAGTTTTCTACTAGAAGACCTTACTCATATTCCACAGAATTCTTTATTCCTAGGTAATTTTTATTTTTGTTTCTTCTGGGATGGAGTGATTCTGATTTTTTCTTAAAAATTGTAGTCTGTCTGTTCCCAGTTCTGATTTCCCCTTTCTCTCCTTTATTTTATTTTACATTTTCACAGCATTTGTCACCTTGTAGCAGATTTGATAATTTACCTATTTATTATGTGTGTTGTTATTACCTATCTTCCTTACCCTCTCCCCAAATCTAGAATGTAATTTCTACAAGGACAGGGATCTGTCTTTGAGTTTTATATTCCCTTTGAGTTTTATAAGGATAGGTATTCACGTTATATGTAAATAATGACTTCTGGGGAGTCTTTTCCTTTCTAGCATTAATATATTTTTTTCCTTAATTTATTGCATTGGGTAAGCCTTCCAGTACTATGTTGAATAGTACATGTGATTTCGCACATTATTAACTTGTTCTTAACATACATGAGAATGCATCTGTTACTTTATTCATAGGTATAATGTTTACCATTGGTTTCTGATAGGTTTTAACAAAGTAGGGAAGTTCATTTTTTGTTCTTACCTTGCCAAGAGTTTTTATTTTTGGATTTTGAATTTTATCAATGGGAAAAGGCACATAAATAATCTCTTGGGGAGTTTTCATCATTTGTAGATGATACCACCAAGAGGCAGGAGAGTTGAACATATAGTGGTTGCTAAGAAACAGAAACTGAGGAGACCTTTTGGCCGTCTTACAGGGGTGGAGAGACTGTTGGAGTTCAGGGTTACCAAGGCATCTAGAGCTTGAATGACCAAGATGGTGAAGAGAATATAAGCATAGAGAAGTGAGCCAAAAGTTTGAACCATGTTTCCACCAGAATTTGTTGAAGATTAGTAAACTGCACAAGCCAATAGGCAGAAAAGTTGAGCTGAAGGTGGCTACTAAGAGGTTGAGAAGCTAAGCAGACTTTTCAGCAGTCTCATGGTACTAAAGAGAGGAGTTCTGGTACATATCTGAGGCTTTCAGTTGAGATCTCTAAATAACTATATCCTAACAGTAAGGGTGAACCAGAGAAGGAGACCAGGTCTTTTTTTTTTTTAAATTGAAGTATAGTTGATGTATAATGTTACGTCACAGGTGTACAATATAGTGATTCATAATTTTTAAAGGTTATACTCCATTTATAGTTATTATAAAATATTGGCTATATTCCCTGTGTTGTACAATATATCGTTGTAGCTTATTTTATACATAATAGTTGTGCCTCTTAATTCCATACCCCTGTGTTGCCCCTCCCCTTTCCCTCTCCCCACTGGTAACCACTAATTTGTTCTCTGTATCTGTGAGTCTGCTGCTTTTTTGTTATATTCACTAGTTTGTTGTACTTTTTAGATTCCACATATAAGTGTTATCATACAGTATTTGTCTTCCTGTGTCTGACTCATTTCACTTAGCATAATACCCTCTAAGTTCATCCATGTTGCTGCAAATGGCAAAATTTCATTCTTTTTTATGGCGGAGTAGTATTCCATTGTGTGTGTGTGTGTGTGTGTGTGTGTGTATACACATATACCACATCTTCTTTATTCATTTATCTCTTGATAGACACCGAGGTTGCTTCCATATCTTGGCTATTGTAAATAATGCTGCTATGAACATTGGGGTGCGTGTTCATAAGTCTTAATATGATTGAAAATTGTCTTCCAATTAGCTTAATCTCTGATTGGATTAGCTCCTGTTGCCTACCAGAAACTAAAGAAAATCTTCTATTGAAAAAGATAATATCAGTCACAGCCTCTACTGTTTTTGTTATGCAATATCTGACATTCAATCTCCAGATTCCAGGCATGCCAAGAGTCATGAACAAGAGAAAAACAGATATAGAAACACATGATCAAATGTGGACTTCAGTGCCACTTCCTTCACCCCTCTTTTGTTTCAGACAAGAAATCTATCATTTGAATTGTTTTTCCCCTATAGGTAAAGCATCATTTCTCTCTCGCCATTTTCATTACATTTTCTTTGTCTTCAGTTTTCAGAAGTTTAACTGTGAACTGTCCTGGTATGGATTGCTTTGGGCTTTATGCTGTTTAGGATTCACTTAGCTTCTGGAATCTGTAAGTTTGTGTGTTGTGCCAAGCTCGAGGAGTTACAAGTTTTTGTTTCTTAGAGGACTTTTTGAGTCTTACCCTCTTTCTTCTCTCTTTTTGGGACTCAGATGACATGGAAGATAAATAGCTTTTTTTTAAAGGTTTTTAAAAAATTATTATTTAAAAAAAATTAATTAATTAATTTTTGGCTGCATTGGGTCTTCATTGCTGCATGCGGGCTTTTCTCTAGCTGTGGTGAGCAAGGGCTATTCTTTGTTGCGGTGCACAGGCTTCTCATTGCGGTGGCTTCTCTTGTTGCGGAGCACAGGCTTTAGGCGCGTGGGCTTCAGTAGTTGTGGCTCGCGGGCTCTAGAGCACAGGCTCAGTAGTTGTGGTGCACGGGCTTAGTTGCTCCACAGCATGTGGGATCTTCCCAGACCAGGACTTGAACCTGCATCTCCTGCCTTGGGAGGCGGATTCTTAACCACTGCACCAGGGAAGTCCCGGAAGATAAGTCTTTTGTTGTAGTCCCACAGGACCCCAAGGCTCTGTTTATTTGTTTTCAGTTTTTTCTCTCTGTTGTTCAGATTGGGTAGTTTCTATTGTTCTCTCTTCCAGTTCAGTGATTCTTCCCTCTCTCCTCTCCATTCTACTGTAGTTCTCATCTGTTGAGCTTTTGTTTCAGTTTTTATATTTTTTCAGTTCTGAAATCTTTTTTTTTTTTGGTGTATTTTTTCTTTGTTGAGGCTCCCTATTTTTTTGTTTATTTGTTTCAAGAATGTGCATAACTGCTCTTTGAGACATTTTTATAATGGCCACTTCAAACATTATGTCAGGAGGGGTGCCATCAGGGTTTTAATCCAGGATCTACCTCTTAGTAACTTTATGAATCTGGGCAACCTCTGGGGTTTTTATCTGTAAATTAATCTCTATGTACCTCACTTTTCACATGTGTAAAATGGGATTAATAACAGTAATTAGTGACAGTAACTGCTTCACAGAATTATGGTAAGGGTAGAGTTAATATGTATAATATGTTTATAGCATTAGCTAAGCACATAATATATGTTCAGTAAATATTACTTAATAGTAAAAAAAAAATCCTCATCAGATAATCTTACCATCTCCCTCATCTTGGTATTGGCTTCTGTGGATTGTCTTTTTTCATTCAGTTTGACATATTTCTTGTTATGATGAGTGTTATGAGAGTTCTTGTTATGATGAGTGTTATGAGAGTTCTTGTTATGATGAGTGATTTTTATTTGATACCTGGACATTTTGGGTATTATGTTCTGAGACTCAGGATCTTATTTAAACATTCTGATGTAGCTGGCTTCTTTTGGCACTGCTCCAACAAGGGAAAGAGGGGAGTGCTCTGTCACATTACTGCCCAGAGGGGATGGAAGTCCAAGTTCCTCACTCCGCCTCTGTTGACTCTCAAGTTGGTGGGAGATTCCTCATTACTGCTTGTCAGGGATGGGAGTTCTGGCCTCCACTGACTTTTCCTTGGCTGGGGAGGCAGGTGTGCCTCAGTACACACCTGTACTGAGGGGGAGGGGAGGGCCTTCTTACTGTTGGGCAGTGGTGAAAGGCCCGACTCCACTAGGCCTCTTCTGACACCAGCCTACACCAGGAAGGGGGAAGTACACCTTCTTACTGCCAGGTGGACATCTAAGCTCTCCATGTGGCCTTCACTGACACCAAGGGGAAGGAGGTCTCATTATCACCTGGTAGGGACCAACTCCCAAATGGCCTTCTCTGACAGCACTGTGGTGGGGAGTATGGGGTGCCGTGTTACAGTTTGGCAGAGGTGGAAGTCTAGGCTCTACACTTGACCTTTGCTGGTGGCGCTGGCGCCACAGTTTTGTTTTGTTTTGTTTTATGGTGTTTGTCTGGGTATAACAGCTTTTTGTCTAGATTGTTTCTTTCCTGATCTTTTGGCTGGGAGAACAGGATTTTGTTTTGTTTGTTTCGTTTTTTGGAGGGTCTGGGCCTATTGGTATTTCTAGGTTGCTAGCTTCTTCAACTCCAAGTCTAGAATATATAGGGCACAGAAGAAAACCCATAGAACTCACCACCATGTTGTTTTCCTTAGATCTGGTGATTTCTACCTGATCTGCTTTCTTCTCTCCACCTTTAGAGTCGTCTTATGTTTGTTATATATGTTGTCCAGGTCTTTTAGTTTTACTTAGTGAGAAGAATAGGGAAAAATATATCTATTCCACCTTCCCAGAAGTGGAAGTCCTCAAGTACTTTAAATTCTTAATTATTTAGTTTTCATTATAATTAATATTACCTTTTAGTCTGCTTGCCATATGCTTGACTGGGTAGAATTTTATCAGTGTGCCTCACTTATAGGGCTTTAAATTTTTTTTTAAATGAAAGTATGGCTCACCATCTAGAAGTAGAAGTTTTAGAATTAATCTTTTAGTGTTAATTATTTTGGAGAAAGAGCAATAATTTTCTATATCCCATTTTATTAAAAATATATACATAAAACCTCTAGTTTTTGTTTGCTTCAAGAGAATGTCCCAGGGTAGCTTATGTATTAATTATGAATATCTTAATGAATTAAGAATACTGCTTTAAATATATTAAATTTATTTACTGCCACCACCCTCACCCCCACCCCTACTCTCATTTTCTAGAGTAGATTGTATTAATTTCATGTGATTGATCCAAGTAGCTATGACTGACTGTAATACTGTTTTCCTGATTTCAGGTTCTCTTTACAACTACGTCAGAGGTTGAATTAATATGCTAAGAAATCACTAAGTACTGTTCTGAGGGGTTTTGAAATAAATGGGGTAAGTTTAATATCCTCTTAAATACTACTTGGATTTTTATAGTGAGTTCCTGATTTCGGCCCATATGTGCCAGACATGAAGCTGGACGCATCAAGCGGGAAGAATATCTTCACTTTGATTTTGCTCTTTGCTTGTAGTGCTTTTCAGTTTTCTTTTGGATCAGGAGCCCCTTGGAGGGTTTACTTAAAGCTGTAGTCACTTTTCACAAACATTCACAGATGTTCAGAGAGTTCGAGGACCTTCTGAAGTCCCCCAGAGTTCATAGGCCTTGGGTCAACCATCTCCTCTATAGTTTTTGAGACTTTTTTATGTGCTTTGTTGCTCTTTTAAATATCACAACAACCCTGAGAGTTAGTGGCTTGTATTCATATTTAACAATGAAGAAACTGCTGCTCAAAGTGGTGTGTGATTTATCTGGTTACGTAGCTGTCAAACATGAGTCTAGAATTGAAGACTTTCCTAAACTGTGACAGTTTCTCAGGGGGGCATCAACATTTTCTAAGGTTCTTGATACTTAATGTCAAAGTGCTTCCTAATAAAGTACTGTCACCTTTTCCTTACTCTCAGCAAATGAGCATGCCTTTTTCACCACATTATCACATTGAGTTTTTCCCCACCCCAGTGTTTGCTAAACTGATATATATACAATGATATTTAATTTCTTTGTTTGTATTAGGGTCCTCTATCCATTTATCCATCAGTCTGACCAGTTTTTATATCATTATGTATGAAACTTAATGTATTAAGAATACTAATTTTGTCATTTTTTTACAAATACTTTTACCCTTTTTATTTGCCTTTTAATTTTATATGATTTCTTTTTTATGTATAGAAGTTTAGAAAGTAAGTATGCATTCAGATTTCTTCTAATTTTTTCTCTTTTCTTTTTTTAGTGTAGAAATATCCAAAGATTTGACACACTTAAGTGAATGCAGACACACACATATACTTAGACTTTTTTAAAATTTTAAAAACATAATGGGAATCTAAAAGAAAAGAAAAGGAATGCCATTTAAGTTGCAATTATTTGACTTCTTTTTGTCGTATGTTTATTGGCTGTTGGTCTATCATTTAAAACATTTTTGAACCATTTTTTAATTGAAGTATAGTTAATTTACAGTGTTGTGTTAGCTTCAGGTGTACAGCAAAGTGATTCAGTTATATATATATACAGTTATATTCAGAGATATATATATATATATATATATGTGTGTGTGTATATATATATATATATATATATATATATACACACACACACATATACACTTTTTCAGATTCTATTCCACTATGTTATTACAAGACATTGAGTATAGTTCCCTGTGCTATACAGTAGGTCCTTGGTGTTTATCTATTTTCTATATAGTAGTATATATCTGTTAATTCCAAACTTCTAATTTACCTCCCCAACCTGCTATACCCTCTAGTAACCATAAGTTTGTTTTCTGAGTCTGTTTCTGTTTTGTAAATAAGTTCATTTATATCATTTTTTTAGATTCCACATACAAGTGATATCATATGGTATTTGTCTTTCTCTGACTTACTTCACTTAGTATTATCTCTAGGTTCATCCATGTTGCTGCAAACGGCATTATTTTGTTCTTTTTTATGGCTGAGTAGTATTCCATTGTGTATATGTACCACATCTTCTTTTAGTATTCCACTGTATATATATACCACATCTTCTTTATCCATTCCTCCATTGATGGGCATTTAGGTTGCTTCCAGGTCTTGGCTATTGTAAACAGTGCTGCAGTGAACATTGGGGTGCATGTATTTTTTTGAATTAGAGTTTTGTCCAGGAGTGGGATTGCAGGATCATATGGTAACTCTATTTTTAGTTTTTTAAGGAACCCCCATACTGTTCTCTATAGTTGCTGCACCAGTTTACATTCCCACCAACATTGTAGGAGGGTTCCCTTTTCTCCACACCCTCTCCAACATTTGTTAGTTGTAGACTTTTTAATGTTTAATGGTGGCCATTCTGACTAGTGTTAGGTGATACCTCATTGTAGTTTTAATTTGCAGTTCTATAATAATTAGCAATATCGAGCTTCTTTTCATATACCTGTTGGCCATCTGCATAAATATTTTTTGTTTAATCTTTCAGAATTTTTATAATTACGCTATGTAGAAATCTAACTTTTTTCTCTTAAATTAGTTAATTCTTTCTGATAGCATTTATTGAATGTTTCTTTTCTTGCCCACTGAAGTCTACCTTTATCATATATAAGATTCCCATATATACTTATATTTGTCTGTCTGTATAATGTTCTTTTGATCTCCTTTTATATTGCTATGTATTTATCATACTCTTTTTTTTTTTTTAATAAATTTATTTATTTTATTTATTTATTTTTGGCTGCGTTGGGTCTTCGTTGCTGTGTGCGGGCTTTCTCTAGTTGCGGCGAGCGGGGGCTACTCTTTGTTGCGGTGCACGGGCTTCTCATTGCAGTGGCTTCTCTTGTTGCCGAGCACGGGCTCTAGGCACACGGTCTTCAGTAGTTGTGGCACGTGGGCTCTAGAGCGCAGCCTCAGTAGTTGTGGCGCATGGGCTTAGTTGCTCCGTGGCATGTGGGATCTTCCCGGACGAGGGCTCAGACCCGTGTCCCCTGCATTGGCAGGCGGATTCTTAACCACTGTGCCACCAGGGAAGCCCTATCATACTCTTTTAATGTTATATTATTTAATGTAACTTTTTTCTCTCACTAGACTTTCAAAAATGTTTGTCTTACTTTTTTTTTTGGTAGTAATTCTTACAGACTTACTTTAGAATATATTCATCAAGTTAAAAAAATAAGGATATGAAGGATTTTGATTAGAATTGCATTGGGTTAAAGATTCATTTGGGGGAAAGAATTGATACCTCTTTATTATCTATACTTATGCACCTTGTGGAATCTTCTCTGTCTCTGTACTCTTGGGGACTTTGCTTATGTTCTCTGGCTCCCAGGGGTCTTTTCCTGGCCTTCTCATTAGAAAGCTGAAGTTTCTTTCTCTCAGAGTCTTGGTGTTCCCCCCTCCCCCACCACCTCACTGTTGCACAGTTATACCCCATTGAGGCCCTCCTGGGTTGAAAGGGTAAGGGGAAAAAAAGGAGAAGTGAGGAGCTCCCCCGCTCCAATACTCTTCATACAACGCTGGCTCCTTTTTCTAGTTCCTTAGGAGGTTGGGGCCAGTTTTTTCTTAGGCTTTTAGGTTTCCTGCCTCAGTAGTATAGCTTTATAACTTGGACTGTCTTCAGAGCGGGCCAGAAGAGAAAGAAAAGAAAAGGAACTGGAAACCTCACCACCAAACGTATACACTTTCCAGCTTGCAGATGTCCCTTTTACTCCAGTGAGAAAGAGGGGGTTTCTCTTGGAGCTTTTGCTATGTGCCCCTGCTGTGTACTTCTGGGACTCTACCCACCCTCATGTTAAAGTGGTAAACGAAGAAAGAGTTTTTAAAATAGAGTAAACTCACTGCCCTATTGATTATTCTTCAACTTTTGACCTGCCACTGTTTATTTTTCAGAGTTCTCAGGTAGTTGCTTTTAGGATTCTCTCCAGAGTTTTTACTAGTTGTAATGAGTGGAAGAGGTGTAATGGGCTTACCATCTTGGCTGTCACTGAAAGTCAAGTTATTTCATTTTGAAAATAATTTTTGTTTTTATTTTCTAAAAATTCTTTTTTATTGGTTACTATATTTTATGAACAGAGTTTTCTTATTTTATGGATATATTGGCCTCTTTTTTTAAAAAATAAATTTATTTATTTATTTTTGGCTGCATTGGGTCTTCATTGCTGCATGTGGGCTTTCTCTAGTTGCAGTGATTGGGGGCTACTCTTCATTGCGGTACATGGCTTTTCATTGCGGTGGCTTCTCTTGTTGCGGAGTATGGGCTCTAGGCACGCAGACTTCAGTAGTTGTGGCACGCGGGCTCAGTAGTTCTGGCTCGCAGGCTCTAGAGCGCAGGCTCAGTAGTTGTGGCGCATGGGCATAGTTGCTCTGCGGCATGTGGGATCTTCCCGGACCAGGGCTCGAACCCATGTCCCCTGTGTTGGCAGGTGGATTCTTAACCACTGCGCCACCAGGGAAACCCCTGTATTGGCCTCTTGAATCACTCTGAAGATACCAGTATAAGTTAAACATCTTATTTCTTTTTTTTTTGCTTTACTCTCTCTTCTGTGGGTCATGGTGCCCGTGCTTTTTCACCTTAGTGCCTCTCTTAGTGTTTACTAAGTAGCTGGTGATTCTTGGCTGTTCTTCTTTATAGAATTTTTAAATGAAGGTCTAAATCAGTGGTTGTCCAACTTGAATACATGTAACAATCCCTTGGGGACCCAGTTTAAATGCAGATTCCTAGCTTCACTCACAAAAAAACCTGATTCAGTATGTCTGGGGTGCACCAGTATGATTCAGTATGCACTTAAACAGTTTAGATGATTCTGATGCTGGTAACATCTTGGTAACTGGTGTAATTTGGTACAGGTCAGTGTACTCCTTTACAAAGCATTGTCTTCTCCACTGAATATCATTGCTGACCACAGGACTCTGCAAGTTAGTTTCCCACTTGCTGTGGTAAATGGGATGTGGATTCCTCTCCACCCCACCCCTTTTCTTTGCATTTGCAAAGACAAGGCTAACAAGCTTGTACCTGTCCCTCCCTCAACTTCTGCTATAGGGAAGGAATTTACCGGCAGGGAGAGTTCTGATTAGTTCTGAGTTATCTTCCCTCGATCACAGTCTATTGAGATTGTCCTTAACCTGCTATTATCTTCAACTCAAAGTTCACACTATAAGCCCTCTGACAGAGACTTTAGACCCACAGTAAGTGCTGTGGCCAGCGTTTACTATTTATCATCAGAGTTGTACTGGTCATCTTCGGTGATTATTCACTCATTTGTTCTGTGGCCTGACATGAGGTGTTTAAGAAGGAGAAGAGATAGATGCTCAGTCTGCCATCTTGAACTGGAAGTCCATTGTTACTTTTAAAGCTATGTTGATTTCTATTATGTCAAGAAGTATTTCTTTTGAATTCTCACATAAAATAAACATCATAAAATCTGTAGCAGGATCACAGCTTACTCATACTCACTTAGGTGTGCAAAGAAAATATAGCTTCTTTATTTTTCTATAAGTCATCTCTTCCTTTTGATGAACTCTGGGCACTGGGTAACTGGAGGAAGAGTACCAGTCTTACTCCAAGCTGGTAAACTAAGTCTTACGTAGTAATTTAAATGGATCTCTTTGGATATTTCAGTCTCTGTTTGGATACGAGTCATTCAAGTATCATCTCTTCTCTCATGCCTTCCCACAATGGAATCCAGACTTATGGGTGCTTGTGTGACCTTGTAGTCATGGAAGGATACCAGAACCCTCAATCCATGTGCTATCTTCTCTGCTTCTCACTGGTCTCTCCTTTAAAGTAACTGGTCAGGCTATTCCCTGGAATTGTGACTACTGTGGTGCTTTTGTCCTTGGGTATTCTTCAGATATCTGAAGCTGAAGTTTACAACTGATGTTACTTGAGATCTGTTTTCTTGGTTCCCAGGATGTATTGCCATCTTCCCAGGTGTCACAGGTAACCTGATGTCTGGCTAGGGATTCCCATTGACTCGCTAGCCAGGTGGTCTCTTTTCCAGGCCTCTGCTATGGAGCTACTTTGCCCCTATGACAGTGACCTCTTCTGGCAAACTCAACATCCAGCATCTTAAGTTACCTTTCCTGAACTACTTTACAGCACCCAGGAATTTCCCAGAGTCTTCCATGGCACAGGGGAGAAAAGGGAGACCCCAGAGCCGATCTCACACCCTTCCTCAATCTGATTGTGCTTCGGTGCATATGCTTTGATGTGGCTCTCTCCAGCTTGTGCTAGATGTGCATGAGGGGAGGTAAAAGTTTGGTTGCGGGGGAGGGCAGTTGGGGGCGTGCAGGATGTTACTGGAAGGCAGTGACTTCGCACTTTCTCAACAGGAAGCAGAGCAAAATCCATTCTAACTCCCAGATTTCCCCACTCCTTCAAACATTCCTTTCTTTTTGCAGCCTCCAGCTGGAGAGGGTAATGGGAGTACTGGGCTGATCACTTGCTTCTCCTGTCTCTGTTCTACTTCTTTATCCCACAGCCCTTTGGCCAGAATCAGGAATTTGAGGCTTTAATTTATAGTCTCTAGGTTTTATCCCCCTTCTACCCTAGGTAGTAGGCATTATGTTCTAGCTGTCATGAGCAGAAGGGATATCTGCTCTACAAAGTGGAAGAAACTGTACTCTGAGTCTTTCAGGCTTGGTCAGAAAATATTAGTGTTAAAAAAATTTCCTTCTTTGGGAAAACCAGACTTTTAAGACTTAATCTTGCTGCAAAATCCTTTCTTTAATTCAGAAGGTGAGCATTAAATATTTCTCTTTTATATCTAAACTTCTCCAAGGAAATGGATGGTACTCATAGAATAGTAGGGAAGTAAGTAGAAGGAAATGCAGATGGGAAAAGCATATCAACAACTGCTTTCGTAATCATTAGGATATATCTACCCTCATTACTCTTCTTTTTCAAAATTTCCTTGTTTTATCTTACAGATTTACTCTTATTTTTTTACTCTTTTACTCTTTTCTTATATGACTATATTTCTAAAACACACTTTGGTTTTTATTTGATTTGTATTAAGCCTATAACTTTCAGATCACTTTTTATCTTTTTTTTTTCCAACATCTTTATTGGAGTATAATTTCTCTACAATGGTACGTTAGCTTCTGCTGTATAACAAAGTGAATCGGCCATACGTATACACATATCCCCATATTCCCTCCCTCTTGTGTCTCCCTCCCACCCTCCCAATCCCACCCATCTAGGGGGACACAAAGCACCAAGCTGATCACCCTGTGCTATGTGGCTGCTTCCCACCAGCCATCCATTCTACATTTGGTAGTGTATATATGTCCATGCCACTCTCTCACCTCGTCCCAGCCTACACCTTCCCCTCCCCGTGTCCTCAAGTCCCCTCTCCGTGTTTGCGTCTTTATTCCTGTCCTGCCCCTAGGTTCTTCAGAACCATTTTTTTTTTTTTTTTAAGATTCCATATATATGTGTTAGCATACAGTATTTTTTTTTGTTTAAACATCTTTATTGGAGTATAATTGCTTTACAATAGTGTGTTAGTTTCTGCTTTATAACAAAGTGAATCAGCTATACATATACATATATCCCCATATCGCCTCCCTCTTGCGTCTCCCTGCCACCCTCCCTATCCCACCCCTCTAGGTGGTCACAAAGCACCAAGCTGATCTTCCTGTGCTATGCGGCTGCTTCCCACTAGCTATCTGTTTTACATTTGGTAGTATATCTTAGTCCATGCCACTCTCTCACTTCGTCCCAGCTTACCCTTCCCCCTCCCCGTGTCCTCAAGTCCATTCTCTACATCTGCATCTTTATTCCGGTCCTGCCCCTAGGTTCTTCATAACCATTTTTGTTTTTTTGTTTTTTGTTTTTAGATTCCATGTATATGTGTTAGCATATGGTATTTGTTTTTCTCTTTCTGACTTACTTCACTCTGTATAACAGACGCTAGGTGCATCCACCTCACTACAAATAACTCAATTTTGTTTCTTGTTATGGCTGAGTAATATTCCATTGTATATATGTGCCACATCTTCTTTATCCATTCATCTGTCAATGGACACTTAGGTTGCTTCCATGTCCTGGCTATTGTAAATAGAGCTGCAATGAACATTTTGGTACATGACTCTTTTTGAATTATGGTTTTCTCAGGGTATATGCCCAGTAGTGGGATTGCTGGGTTGTATGGTAGTTCTATTTTTAGTTTTTTAAGGAACCTCCATACTGTCCTCCCTAGTGGCTGTATCAATTTACATTGCCACCAACAGTGCAAGATGGTTCCCTTTTCTCCATGCCCTCTCCAGCATTTATTGTTTGTAGACTTTTTGATGATGGCCTTTTGGTTCTGATGAACTAAAAGAAATTATCAAATACAGATGACTTTTTGATGATGGACTTTTGGTTCTGACTGGTGTGAGGTGATAACCTCATTGTGGTTTTGACTTGCATTTCTCTAATGATTAGTGATGTTGAACATCCTTTCATGTGTTTGTTGGCAATCTGTATATCTTCTTTGGAGAAATGTCTGTTTAGGTCTTCTGCCCATTTTTGGATTGGGTTGGTTTTTTTTGATATTGAGCTGCATGAGCTGCTTGTATATTTTGAAGATTAATCCTTTGTCAGTTGCTTCATTTGCAAATATTTTCTCCCATTCTGAGGGTTGTCTTTTCGTCTTGTTTATGTTTTCCTTTGCTGTGCAAAAGCTTTTAAGTTTCATTAGGTCCCATTTGTGTATTTTTGTTTTTATTTCCATTTCTCTAGGAGGTGGGCCAAAAAGGACCTTGCTGTGATTTATGTCATAGAGTGTTCTGCCTATGTTTTCCTCTAAGAGTTTTATAGTTTCTGGCCTTACATTTAGGTCTTTAATCCATTTTGAGTTTATTTTTGTGTGTGGTGTTATGGAGTGTTCTAATTTCATTCTTTTACATGTAGCTGTCCAGTTTTCCCAGCACCACTTACTGAAGAGGCCGTCTTTTCTCCATTGTATATTCTTGCCTCCTTTATCAAAGATAAGGTGACCATATGTGCATGGGTTTACCTCTGGGCTTTCTATCCTGTTCCTTTGATCTATATTTCTGTTTTTGTGCCAGTACCATACTGTCTTGATTACTATAGCTTTGTAGTATAGTTTTTCTTTTTCAAGATGGCTTTGGCTATTCGGGGTCTTTTGTGTTTCAGTACAAATTGTGAAATTTTTTGTTCTAGTTCTGTGAAAAATGCCATTGGAAATTTGATAGAGATTGCATTGAATCTGTTGATTGCTTTGGGTAGTATAGTCATTTTCACAATATTGATTCTTCCAATCGAAGAACATGGTATATCTCTGCATCTGTTTGTATCATCTAAAATTTCTTTCATCAGTATCTTACAGTTTTCTGCATACAGGTCTTTTGTCTCCTTAGGCACGTTTTTTCCTAGGTATTTTATTCTTTTTGTTGCAGTGGTAAATGGGAGTGTTTCCTTAATTTCTCTTTCTGACCTTTCGTTGTTAGTGTATAGGAATGAAGAGATTTCTGTGCATTAATTTTGTATCCTGCTACTTTACCAAATTCATTGATTAGCTCTAGTAGTTTTCTGGTAGCATCTCTAGGATTCTCTGTGTATAGTATCATGTCATCTGCAAACAGTGACAGTTTTATTTCTTCTTTTCTGATTTGGATTCCTTTTATTTCTTTTTTATCTCTGATTGCTGTGGCTAAAACTTCCAAAACTATGTTGAATAATAGTGGGCAACATTGTCATGTTCCTGATCTTAGAGGAAATGCTTTCAGTTTTTCACCATTGAGAATGATGTTGGCTGTGGGTTTGTCATATATGGCCTTTATTATGTTGAGGTAAGTTCCCTCTGTGCCTAGTTTCTGAAGGGTTTTTATCATAAATGGGTGTTGAATTTTGTCAAAAGCTTTTTCTGCATCTATTGAGATGATCATATGGTTTTTCTCCTTCAATTTGTTAATATGGTTTATCACATTGATTGATTTGCATGTATTGAAGAATCCTTGCATTCCTGGGATAAACCCCACTTGATCATGGTGTATGATCCTTTTAATGTGCTGTTGGATTCTGTTTGCTAGTATTTTGTTGAGGAGTTTTGCATCTATGTTCATCAGTGATATTAGACTGTAGTTTTCTTTTTTTTTTGTGACATCTTTGTCCGGTTTTGGTATCAGGGTGATGGTGGCCTCATAGAATGAGTTTCGGAGTGTTCCTCCCTTTGCTATATTTTGGAAGAGTTTGAGAAGGATAGGTGTTAGCTCGTCTCTAAATGTTTGATAGATTTCACCTGTGAAGCCATCTGATCCTGGGCTTTTGTTTGTTGGAAGATTTTTAATCACAGTTTCAATTTCAGTGCTTGTGACTGGTCTGTTTATATCTTCTGTTTCTTCCTGGTTCAGTCTCGGAAGGTTGTGCTTTTCTAAGAATTTGTCCATTTCTTCCACGTTGTTCATTTTATTGGCATATAGTTGCTTGTAGTAGTCTCTCATGATCCTTTGTATTTCTGCAGTGTCAGTTGTTACTTCTCCTTTTTCATTTCTAATTCTATTGATTTGAGTCTTCTCCCTGTTTTACTTGATGAGTCTGGCTAATGGTTTATTAATTTTGTTCATCTTCTCAAAGAACCAGCTTTTAGTTTTATTGACCTTTGTTATCGTTTCCCTCATTTCTTTTTCATTTATTTCTGCTCTGATCTTTATGATTTCTTTCCTTCCACTAACTTTGGGGTTTTTTTGTTCTTCTTTCTCTAATTGTTTTAGGTGTAAGATTAGGTTGTTTATTTGAGATGTTTCTTGTTTCTTGAGCTAGGATTGTATTGCTATAAACTTCCCTCTTAGAACTGCTTTTGCTGCATCCCATAGGTTTTGGGTTGTCGTGTTTTCATTGTCATTTGTTTCTAGGTATTTTTTGATTTCCTCTTTGATTTCTTCAGTGATCTCTTGGTTGTTTAGTAATGTATTGTTTAGCCTCCATGTGTTTGCATTTTTTACAGATTTTTTCCTGTAATTGATATCTAGTCTCATAGCATTGTGGTTGGAAAAGATACTTGATATGATTTCAGTTTTCTTAAATTTACCAAGGCTTGATTTGTGACCCAAGATATGATCTATCCTTGAGAATGTTCCATGAGCACTTGAGAAGAAAGTGTATTCTGTTGTTTTTGGATGGAATGTCCTGTAAATATCAGTTAAGTCCATCTTGTTTAATGTATCATTTAAAGCTTGTGTTTCCTCATTTATTTTCATTTTGGATGATCTGTCCATTGGTGAAAGTGGGGTGTTAAAGTCCCCTACTATGATTGTGTTACTGTCGATTTCCCCTTTTATGGCTGTTAGCATTTGCCTTATGTATTGAGGTGCTCCAGTGTTGGGTGCATATATATTTACAATTTTTATATCTTCTTGGATTGATCCCTTGATCTTTATGTAGTGTCCTTCTTTGTCTCTTGTAATAGTCTTTATTTTAAAGTCTATTTTGTCTCATATGAGAATTGCTACTCCCGCTTTCTTTTGATTTCCATTTGCATGGAATATCTTTTTCCATCCCCTCACTTTCAGTCAGTATGTGTCACTAGGTCTGAAGTGGGTCTGTTGTTGACAGCATATATAATAGTTCTTGTTCTTGTATCCATTCAGCCAGTCGATGTCTTTTGGTTGGAGCATTTAATCCATTTACATTTAAGGTAATTATCAATATGTATGTTCCTATTACCATTTTCTTAATTGTTTTGTGTTTGTTTTTGTAGGTCTTTTCCTTCTCTTATGTTTCCTGCCTAGAGAAGTTCCTTTAGCATTTGTTGTACACTTTGTATCTTAATAATTTCCCAAGCAGGAAAATAGTCTGTGTCTCTATTTTCCATATCTTTAAAAAACATTTATCATAACTTGATACAGCCACTATGGAGAACAGTATGAAGGTTCCTTAAAAAACTAAAAATAGAACTACCGTACGACCCAGCAATCCTAGTGCTGGCCATATACCCTGAGAAAACCATAATTCCAAATGAGTCAGGTACCACAATGTTCATTGCAGCACTATTTACAATAGCCAGGACATGAAGCAATCTAAGTGTCCATCGACAGATGAATGGATAAAAAAGATGTGGCACATATATACAATGGAATATTACTCAGCCATAAAAGAAATGAAATTGAGTTATTTGTAGTGAGGTGGATGGACCTAAGAGTTTGTCATACAGAGTGAAGTAAGTCAGAAAGAGAAAAACAAATACCATATGCTAACACATATATATGGAATCTTAAAAAAAAAATTGTTCTGAAGAACCTTGGGGCAGGACAGGAATAAAGATGCAGACGTGGAGAGTGGACTTGGGGACACGTGTAGGGGGAGGGGTGGGCTGGGACGAGGTGAGAGAGTAGCGTGGACACATATACACTACCAAACGTAAAATAGATAGCTAGTGGGAAGCAGCCGCATAGCACAGGGAGATCAGCTCGGTACTTTGAGACCTCCTAGAGACGTGGGATAGGGATGGTGGGAGGGAGACGCAAGAGAGAGGGGATATGGGGATATGTGTATACGTATGGCCGATTCACTTTGTTATACAGCAGACGCTAACGCACCATTGTAGGGCAATTATACTCCAATAAAGATGTTGGGGGAAAAAAACAGTTATCAATAAGGTTTTGTAAAATTTCGAAACATGCCTTTAAAATATAGGGCCCCTATTCTTTTTTACATGATTTTTTTCCGTTTTGACTGTGTGTGTGTGTAAGAGAGCAAGATCCAGTTTGCAGCTCAGTTCCTTCTGCTTTGTGGCTTTTTCCTGTGTGTTCCCATTGTACTTTATCTTTTCTAGAATTCCTCATATTTGTGTTTACACAGGTGGATCAGGTCAAGGCCAGGTGCTCAGGTATTGCTTATCTTTTTTGCCTTAGTTCCTAACAAATTCCTGCTCATAATAGGCTTGGGGGAATAAGCAATTCCTATACTTCTTCCCTGATTTATTTTTCTCCATAGTACTTACCATATTCTAACATACTATATTATTAACTTATTTGTTTTATTTATCATGTGTCTCCTTCCACTAAATTATAAGTGCCACCATGGCAGGGATTTTTAACTGTTTTGCTTAGTACTATATTTCTAACACCTAGAAGAATACCTGGCACAAAGGTGACCAGTGATTATTTGTGGAATAATTAATTGATGAATTGTTCAAATTTAGATAATTGCCTAAATTATACCATACGGTCTGTAAAATATGATAGGTATAAATGCTGGCATGGAAAAAATTTTAAGTAATGTAATCATAAAACTGTAGAGTTTAGGGACTTCCCTGGTGGTGCAGTGGTTAAGAATCCACCTGCCAATGCAAGAGACACGGGTTTGAGCCCTGGTCTGGGAAGATCCCACATGCCGTGGAGCAACTAAGCCCCTGCACCACAACTACTGAGCCTGTGCTCTAGAGCCTGTGTGCCACAACTACTGAAGCCCACACACCTGGGGCCCGTGCTCTGCAACAACAGAAGCCACTGCTATGAGAAGTCCGCGCACAGCAATGAAGAGCAACCCCTGCTCGCCGCAACTAAAGAAAGCTGGCACGCAGCAACGAAGTTCCAACGCAGCCATAAATAAATAAATAGATAGATAGATAGCAGCAACGAAGACCCAACGCAGCCATAAATAAATAGATAGATAGATAGATAAATAAATTTATATTAAAAAAATAATAAAACTGTAGAGTTTAAAAGCCAGGAAGACCTTAGTAACATGTAATTCTGTTCCATTTTGGGAAATGACCAAGAGGTGAAATGACATGATTTAAGCATGGAGTCAGTTAATTGTAGAGATAGAATAAGAGTTTAGAACTCAAGTAAAATTTAATAATTAATAGTGGTGTTAGGATATGTGGGAGGCAAGATGTGTGACTGTGGGTAAGAAAAAGAACAGGTTCTGGAATCAGGTAGATATAGGCAAGTGACCAGACTCCCATGCATCAGTTTCCTCCTCTACAAATCAGGAATAATTCTACCTTTTTATACATTGTTCTGAGACATGTATGAGACAAAGCATATTAACTTAAGAATGTACCCTGCCTGGCACTTAGTGAAGGCTCAGTAAAGGTGGCTCCCATTATTACTATTTGGAATACTTTTCTAGATATCCCAGTAAATACCATTTAGGTTTTTTTCCCTCATAGCATGTTAACACAATTTGCAATTGTGTATTTAATGTCTGTTCTCCATTAGATTGTAAGCTCCATACAGGCATGAGTTGTGTCTCTTTTCTTTATTGTGCTGTATCCAATGTCTTATACAGTGCCGGAAACATGATAGGCCCTGTGTATGTATGAATTATTTAATTAACTTGAGAAGGTTGCTAAGGAGTTTGAAAAGAGGAACATTTGATGAAAACCTTTATGACTAACAAAGGTTGAGAAGAATTAGGTGGGCAGCTTTATGTTAAAACCATAGGTACCTTCTTAGGATCAGAATCATATACTTCTAAGGAACCTTGTGCTTTTAATTTGTTTTTCCCAAGTAAACTGCTCTGCTGGAAAGCAAATTGACAGACTTCCTGGCAAGAATATTCGTTAAGTTTATAAGATACTGTTCATTGTAAATGACTAAATTAGCTTTTAGTGACCACTCTTGGATAAGATAAAATGATCCATTGAGGTACTAGACCTGTGGGGCTGAGAGATCAAGCACCTCGATAACAGTCTTGAGGCCCTTGCCCAGCCATCAGCCTATCTATCTCTTGTTACTTTACCTAGTTTCATTTGATGAAAATCAAAAAAATTGTTTTTCTCCTCAAATTGCTATTCCCTCCTACTTTTTCTGTACTGTTTTGAAGCAGTAACCATGGTTACTAGTAGAAGCTCCTTGGAGCTTTAAAAACATCGCAGCTGGAGGTAGAGTGATCTAGATAAAAGCATAAGAAAAAAAGCTTACTGTGGTTTTTTTTTCCTCCTGTTGGAACTGAGTTCTTTCATTAGGAAGCACTTAGCATAAAGTGGAATGTTCTTTATTCCCACTAGAATAGACTATATTTTCATTTAAATTAACAGTAGGTTAGCACCTGGCTCCTTTTTAGAGTCAGGAAAGGGAGGTAATGCTACTGCTCACCTGTCCTCCACCTGAATCTACCCTCTCTCTATCCTCTTATTTCTCTTTTCTATTTCTTTACACCTTCCCGGGGCCAACAGCGAGTAATACTGACATTTGAGTCCCAGATGGATAAGGTTGGAAGTTGCACCTTTGGATTAATGTGGCTTGGAGCGGGTAGGCAGGGAGGAATGAAGGAGCACTAAAATCTTGGTACAGTGTACCAGGAGCATATTTGCCAGGACCAAGAAGAAGCAAGGGCCATCTCTTGTCAGAGGGCCAGAATGAGTGATTTCTAGAAGTAAGTTTGTGATGGCACTGTTGAGAAGAGAAAGGAAAAGTATATTTATTAAACATCTAGTATGTATTGAATACCTGCATTGGTACTTTCTACTGTATCACGCTCTCTCTTATTCTAGGCTGTGAAAGGACTCTGAAAATTTTAAAATACCTGGTTTATACCATCTTGTTTCTTGGTGTGATCTATACCGGGGTTGGCAAACTACAGCCTATGGGCCAAATCCTGCCCACAGTCTGGTTTTTTTTTTTTTTTTTGTAAATTTATTTATTTTATTTATTTATTTTTGGCTGCATTGGGTCTTCATTGCTGCGCGCAGGCTTTCTCTAGTTGCCACGAGTGGGGGCTGCTCTTCGTTGCGGTGCACGGGCTTCTCATTGCCGTGGCTTCTCTTGTTGCAGAGCTTGGGCTCTAGGCACGCGGGCTTCAGTAGTTGTGGCTTGTGGGCTCTAGAGCGCAGGGTCAGTAGTTGTGACACCTGGGCTTAGTTGCTCCGCGGCATGTGGGATCTTCCCGGACCAGTGATCGAACCTGTATCCCCTGCATTGGCAGGCGGATTCTTAACCACTGCGCCACCAGGGAAGCCCCCACAGTCTGGTTTTTTTGTAAATAAAGTTTTATTAGACCATAGCCACCATGCTCATTCACTTATGTATAGTCTGTGACTGCTTTTGCACTTCCAAGGCAGAATTGAGTAGTTGCTACAGTGACTGGATAGTCTGTAAAACCTGAAATATTTACTATCTGGCTCTTTACAGAAAAGTTTGCCAACCCCTGATATAGATGGACTGGATCAGTTCATCTTGGACCAGGTATGGGAATGGTTATATTTGGAGTAAAGCATACTCTTAGGTTGTACTCCTTGTGGATATTAGAATAGTGGCATCATGAAAGGAGGGTGCTGGGGATTTGGATAAAAGTGGTAGGCTTTCTGGGCCTTTTTCAATCATAAGTCCAAACCTAAATTGTGAAAGGAAACTTTAAATGTAAACTTTGTATTTTTTCCACATTTCTTTGCCATTTTCTAATCCTACATACATAACTGTGACTGTAGTCTCAAATGGACTGAACTCTAATTCTGTTACTTATTCATAGACTTCCATAAATGTAGACTTATGTATTTTAATTGGAAATGACCTTGGAAATCATCTGCTCCAATATCCTTATTTTACAGATAGCAAAAACTGAGATCCTAAGAAGTTGTCCTATACCTCATGTCACAAAAGCAGGTTAGTGGCGAATCCTGCTGTCAGGTATAGAGGCATTTACTTATGAAGTCTACCCTGTAAGATCTCGCCCAATATACCTGCAGCTCTAAGTAGGACTTCTTAGAAATCTAAAGAAACAACTGAAGAGGAGAAAAGCATTAAATCCAGATTCTAATTTAACTCTGCTACTGACTATCTTTGTGATTTTTAGTAAGTGTACCATTCTTTGATAAACAGAAGTGAGAATCTAGAAGATAAATTAAGCTCGTAAGGATGACTGTAGACTAAGTTCCAGATATTTGCTTCATTTCCTGGTAAATGTGCAGTTATTCAAGTAAACACAGTGGTATATTCACAATCCCCGAGTAATCTGTAAGTGAAACATTGGAGAATCCAGAATCCATGTTGCTGTAAGTGGGGTATATAAATGTGTGTAAATGTTTTTCTTTTGTGAATTGTACAAACTGTAATTTATAATAAAAAGATCCAATTTATGACTTCATGAGCTAATGAGAAAGACTTCCTTAAGAAAATTAAATTAAAATTAAATATTGTTTAACTAAAAATACAAAAAAGGAATACACCAGAAATTGTGGCCATTTTACTTTTATATTCCTGATTAGGGATATTGCCATCACAATTGGAGCAGAGTCATTATTTTCCTTAAATTCAGTACTGCAAAGGCCTCTCCCTTTATTGCATCAGGAAATAATCATAGAATTTCTTCTTGCTAGTTCCCCAGGGACCCATTTTAGACAAGAGGAATCCTAAGGGCAGCCTGCACAAAAAATCTACACATTGGAACCTCTATTGTGAGAGCAGATATTCGGATCCGTTTGGCTTATTCTGTAGATGATTTGTAAAACCTTAACACCAGTATTAGTTGCATGTATTTAATTAATCTCTACAGAATTGTATAATTGTTTCTTCTTTCCCTCTGTGATAAGTCAGGCCCCTCTACTTTCTTTCCTTTTACATTGGAAAACTTAACATTTTTTTTCTTAGCAATATAAAATAATGAGCAAATTTATGTTGTAGCTTAATAGACTTAACTCATCTTAATTATAAATTAAGATGCAATGAGACTGTGTTCAACTCTTAAAATACATGATTGCTATTTAATCTTTCAGAAATTTAAGCCATTTTAGCAAGTAAATATTTGGTATTTAGTTTATATTTTTATTGAAGGCCTATCTCCAAGTGGATTGTCCAAATAAAGAAAATCAAAAGGAACACGTTTGTTTAAATTTGGAATTCTAAGTAAATATTTTTATTACAGTTGGTTCATTAGAATTGAGATTGACATACAATCATAATGGTTTCGCGTATCACTTATCTGGAACTCTGATTTACCAGCATAGTTTAATTATCTAAGCTAGTAGTTTTCAGTTCTTCAAAACCATGTTTCTCTTTGGTAGTCATAAAAGTAATCAATTCCTCTTTACTATTATTTGAAATTTAAAATAAATTTAATTTGTTTTAAAAAAAACAAAAGATTTAGGTACAAAGTACTGCTTTGTTTTCAAACTTATTAACATGTCCCCAATTTATTGAATTCTGTTTAAACTTACAGAAGTTTCTGAGTTCCATGGACCACTTCAGAGGGTCATTAAACTTTCCTGACACTATATACAAAGTTTTGTACATGTGAAAATTCTTTTGAGGTGAAGTGTCTAGCTTTTATTGAAGTCTCAAAGCTGTCCATCACCCAAACAAGGTTCAAAACCATTTTTATAAGGCTTCTGAAGCTTCTTGCCTTCTGAAGGTATAATGAAGGTAAATCTGCTTTGCTTTCTATAGAATCTTGAGTGACCAACCTCCATTTTTCACAGGTGAGGAAACTGAAGCTCCTAGAAGTTAAGTGACTTTCACAAGAATATTGTATCAATAGTTTAATCCTTGTTAAATTAACAGGGGTCCCTCTGGGGCTCTTGTGGCATCTTGATTACTTAGGGCCTTTTTAGCCTTACTGCCTCTGCAGAGATTGTTGAGCTTTCAGCTGGGCAGCAAGGTATTTGAATACAAAGGTTGTATGGGTGTGATAGAGATCTCTCATAATTTGCTCCAATTATTTCATGAAATATTAGTGTGATACTAGTTATATAGTTTCTTAGAGGGAATCCATATGGAGGGACCCTAAAGCACCAAAGGAAAATCTCTAAGTCTTCATAAAAGAACTATACCTTTGGCAATGTCCATATTGAAGTAGAATTTAGGAGCAAGGTCATGAGACTTCAGACGACAGAAATTTCAGGCCTGTGAACATTTCGTTAATTCGTTTAACAGATGTTTATTGTGTGCCTACTATAGGGATATAGGTTTTACTAATTGATAAAGAATACTTGTGGTAAAATATGAGATTGTGTTCATTTAATAATATCACCAGTTTAATTAATGTTGGGAGATGTTTTTCTAATTACTAACCCAAAGGAAAAAAAAATCATACAATAATATAGACAGCAACTTTTATATAATAGTCATTAGTATGCTAATCTGGTAGAGTTATGAAACATTATAAATTCTCAGACTACTGGGAATTAAGGAGATCGCCTTATTTAAATACAAGACCAAAGCAAAAAAAAAAAAAAAAAAAAAAAAGATTTTGTTTCATTTACCATTTTTCACTATCTGACTAAGATTTAACTATTCTTTTTTTTTTTTTGTAAAAACAGGTACAAAGTTGATTATTAGACACATAGCACAGTTACAAGTGGGAGAACACGCAGAGAAACAGTTTGTTTAGTGAGGATAGAAGCAAGGCAGAGATGCACACCTGGAGAGGAAGGGTGTGGGCGTCCTCCCTAAAGAGGAGGAGCACAGTAAAGAGGCGGTTAAGTCATCTATGCAGGGCAGTTCTTCCGGGTCTTTGTTTACCTTTGGCCAATTATCTGGTTTCCTTTTCCGCACCTGACGTGCCCTAGGACCGTCCCCAACGCGTGTGAGCAACTTTTTTCCAAGATGTATTACAGCCCAGAGGCCTTAGCATCACATGGCTTTAGCATCACATATTATGGGGTGGTGCCCCCTCCTTTTTGACCCCTAAGGTGCAATGTTTCCCTTGCCCCAAGGATAGGAAATGTATGACCTCTTGATCTTTTAACAGGGTTTAGTCCCACTCTGTCCCTGCCATAAAAATGTCCAATGTCTGGTTTTTTACCCTATTTCTGTTGCTGGTTTTTATATCGAGGTGCAGATCTCGAAATACAGACAGGAGTCCGGTCATAAATATGTAGTCCTGGAGCCCGTTTGTCTCTTGCTTCAGGAAGTGTAAACAGGGGGCTGGTAATGAATGTCCGGCCTGGAGCCCATCTTCTTCTCACCCCAGGAAGTGTGAACAGGAGGCCAGTTGTAAATGTCTAGCCTGGAGCCCATCTATCTCCTTCCTCAAATTCCCCCTGAGAGATGTGAACCACAATAAATCTTTATTGGGAGGATGAAGGGCGAAGGTCTGTCTCCTCCAGCTTCCTCATGTTGGCATGGGGCTCGTAGGCCCTACCTAGTTAGGGTCAGAGAGCTCTCGTCTTGTCTCATTAAGGGGCCCATGGTGACTTCTCTTGTTATTCCGAGTAGTAGCTGGAGTCTCTGCATCACCGTCATCTTGAAGTGCAACTATTGTAATCTGGAAGAGACAAACTTAACAAGTAGATTAAAAAGGCAAGGGCCAAAGATCAGTAAAAGAAATATTGAAACCAGGGGCCCAAGCAGGAGTAAGAACCAGGTTACATTGATAGCGTTACTTTAACTGTAGTCCAGGTAGTGTTAGCACTTGGGTTACCCTGTCCAAAGGAATGAAGCCATTGAGCATGGTCATATAACTTCTTGACGTCTTTTTCTGCTAACCCAGTGTTATTGATGTAGGTGTAACAGACCTAGTTAGAAGTAGTTGGAGGAGTGACAACCTGAATGTTAATAGAGAAAATAGATCTCATTTCTTTTCAGGAGATAAAGCCTGAAACCCAGTCTGTACCTGGCACTTTGGGGTGACTTGTAGCCAGGTAGCCAGTTGTCTAGTTTCATCTTAGTAGGTTTTAACTTTTAATGTGGTATTAACACATAGATAAGAGGTGCTATTGGTCTGAAATTTTTCTCCTTAATAGCCAAAGCAGACGTTACCATTAATGATGTTAGTGTTTTTCTAGGTATGAGAAGATGTAAGAATTTGGGCTCATAAAATCTTTTTCTGAAAATATCTAACTATCTGAAGGCCTGTCCTGCCGGTTTTTCCCAGAACACAGAGTGCCTGATTTCTGATCTCCACCCTGAGCTCCTTTCAGGGGGTGTTGAAGGTCAGCAGCTGCAGTGGCCATGATTTAGTCCTTGTAGAGGTAGATGGCAAGTGTCAGTTTCCAGTCGGCAGGGCCCCTTCATGGTCATAAGTTGAACCATGGTTTGGGGGGCATTTCATGGCCATTTTATCCCATGGTGCAAGGAATGCTCATCCCCAGGTCTGGTGAAGATTTCGTTGACAGGCCACTCAATGTGCTGTTACTGGACTAGCTCTGTTAACAGTAGCCAAAAACCTCTGGACCACCTGTCTTACTAATCCCTTATGGTCCAGGTAAATATTCCCTCTTGTTGCTTCTTCCCATATCTAGAGTTACACTATTACAGTCATTGATCTCATATGGAACTATATATCATTATTTGATCAGAGGCTCAGTCACACATTTGGTAGTGTAATAAACAACGATTTTGTAAAACAGGCAATATAGAAAACAATATAGCCAGCAGTATTAGTAAGGTCATAAGTACGAATTTAAGTCAAGAACTTCCATTAGGTGTAGCCCAGTATATACCCAGGTTATCTAACTTAGTCTGTTCTGTTCCAGCCCTTGTCTTTCAGGGAAATTGTATATTGGCATTGTTCATAAGGCATTTAGCCCAATTTTCTAGTGTAACTAGACTGATTATCCTTAGTATGATTTAATTGTTCCCAGCATAGAGGAGCTGATAAAGCTGCTGGGAACCTAAGAGTTTCCAATCTCAGGAGGGAGCAGATAGAAAGATGAATGTTTTAATTTTACCCACAGGTGTAAATTACTAAACTGTTGTAAACCATAAGTAGCTTGAGGAGAAGAGCTTCTTTATATCTTGAACTCCCGGGTTTCGGCACCATCTGATCTCGGAGAGGCAGCAATGAGTGGTGGCGTGAAGCGAGACCTTAATTCCCTGCCGAGGAATTGAACCTGGGTAGCCTGGATGAAAACTAGGAATCCTAGCCACCACACCCCCTGGCTCTTGCCCCCCAGTGAAAAATGCATTTCTCACGGAGGCAAAACTGTAAAAACAGGTACAAAGTTTATTATTAGAGACATAGCACGACAACAAGTGGGAGAGCACACAGAGAAACAGTTTGTTTAGTGAAGATAGAAGCAAGGCAGAGATGCACACCGGGAGAGGAAGGGTGTGGGCATCCTCCCTAATGAGGAGGAGCCTATTATTCTTAAGGTAGTGTTTTTTTTTTAATGTTTAATTTCAGTGGTCATATTTTACATTGTGAACATAGTTCCTGAATTTTTATATTACTTGGTAATGTAAGGTAGCATAGTTGCAAGTGTAAAAGGTACAGCAAATTCATTGGAAGTATCCTTAAATGAACTTAAATTTCAATCGCTTTTCATATATACTTAAGATGCTTTCAAAATAAGGATTTTATGATTTAATATACATTTCAGAGAACTAAAGATTAATCCCATTTTACAATATTCATTTTACATAGTATGCTTGAGATTTATGAACTGTGAGATTCTGTGTGTGTCTTTCCAATTCCAGTTAATCAGATTGGCTGTTCAAACTGGAACAAGATTCTTCAACATTCTAAATCTTACTCTTTTAAGATTCCTTAGCCAGTTCAGTTCTTTTTTTTTTTTTTTTCATAAATTTATTTATTTTTGGCTGTGTTGGGTCTTCGTTTCTGTGCGAGGGCTTTCTCTAGTTGCGGCGAGCTGGGGCCACTCTTCATCGCGGTACGCGGGCCTCTCACTATCGCGGCCTCTCTTGTTGCGGAGCACAGGCTCCAGACGCGCAGGCTCAGTAGTTGTGGCTCACGGGCCCAGTTGCTCCGTGGCATGTGGGATCTTCCCAGACCAGGGCTCGAGCCCGTGTCCCCTGCGTTGGCAGGCAGATTCTCAACCACTGTGCCACCAGGGAAGCCCCTCAGTTCTTACAAAGTAATCACTTCAAAGGAATATTAATGTAGTATTTGTATCGTGTTTGTTTTCACATTCTGTTCTTTTTAAATGTTTTTACTCTATTTCTATATGTTTACAGTATATAATTGATTTCCAAGGGTGATTATATGATGAACAATATTTTAGTTAATAGGCAGTTAAGATTCAATTGATGCAGAAGCTTTAGTTATGTATGTGTCCCTTCCCTGTGCTCCCATGAATAGTGTATCCTGAGCTCAAAACCTCATGATATTTATTGCATTATTTTGTTTGTTTCTTCAGCTAAACTTCCTCCACCCCCAAGTCCTTGAGGATAGGGATCTAGATCAACTTTGAATCTTCAGAATGTAGCACACAGCAGACACTATATATTTTTAAATGAATAAATTGTTTGAGGGACATGAGGGACCTGGCTTTGTGTCCCCTCTAGTCACCAAACAAGACTTTAAACTCTGGGACACTGTATTAGTCAGGGTTCTCCAAAGAAGCAGAATCCATAGGATGTGTGTGTGTGTGTGTGTGTCTCTCTGTGTGTGTGTGTGTGTGTGTGTGTGTGTGTGTATTAGAGAGAAGAGAGAGATTGATTGATTGATTGATTTTAAGGAGTTGGCTCATGCAATTATGGGGGCTGGCAGGTCTGAAATTTGCAGAGCAGGCTGGCAAGGTGGAGACCTGGAGAAGAGTTGATGTTGTAGCTCAAGTCTAAAGGCAGTTTCCAGGGAGAATTACCTCTTCCTTGGGGGACTTCAGTTATTTTTCTCTCAAGGCCTTCAACTGATTGGATGAGGCCTACCCACATTATGGAGGATAATTTGCTTTATTCAAAGTCTACTGATTTAAATGTTAATATCATCAAAAAAACCCCAAACAAACAAACCCTTTACAGCAACATCCAGACTGGTATTTGACCATATATCTGGGCACTGTGGCTTAGCCAAGTTGACATGTAAAATGAACCATCATAGGTACCAAGTAAGTAATTAATTTCAGTGGGGGAAAAAAGATTCCGTAGTATTTTCATAAATGAAATTAGCTATGAAAAAAATTGAAATTAGTATAAGGAATATTAACAAGTTAAAATTAAAAAGAAACATGCATGGCTATGGCCAGGAATATATTTGTATAATATAATTTTTATATTTAAGTGCAGCATAGGAAAACAAAGCATATGAACAAGTATTACATAATATATAATAGAAAATTTTCAGGAAACAGTGATCAGAATGGGATTAAAGGCAAGTATTCTTAAAGGATATGAATTTCGATCAAATTTTGAAGAAAGTGTACAGCTATGCATATCTATGGAGTTGGGGCATAATCCCAATAAGTAGAATACCAAAACCTTATGAGAGGCTTGGAGAAGGAAAGACAAGGAAAAACTGAAGGGGGGCCTTGAATATACATTTTATATTTGTTTAGCTAGGCAATTAAAAAAAAAACTTCTGAGAGTTAATTAGGAGGGAAGTAATTAAATAAAACATTTCTTAAAGATACTGTTCTGCATGTATAATGGACTACAGTGGTTTCTTAAGCCTAAGCACGGGATGTGAGAACCTGGACAAAGATTTATAAATAGAAAGAGAATCCAGATCTCTTAGAGATTGATGAAGGAATTGACAGAACTTTGTGATTTAATGTTGGAGACAAATATGAGAGAGATATACTAATTTTGTCTAAATTGGCAGTCTGGTGCAATAAGAATGATGTTGTTAATTTTGGCAGTGATGTGGAAATACAGAAAATGGGCAGGTAGAATATGATGAATGTTACACACATATGACTCAAGGGATGTTCAATACGGTAAAAGTTACTATATCATTGTACTATAATATTCTAATATTCTACTCTGAGGCATAAAATATAGTACCTTCTTATTAAGGAATTTTATTCTACTTGGTGAAACCAGCATACTTTTATTATAAACTTTATAGTGTGAAATTTAATATTTGAAGATATCAGACATGAAATTACTGGTAAATCATCTCTTAGTATCTACTGTGACAAAGACAATGAAAACTGTAGAAGTTCAAAGTGAGAGGGTATTTAAGGGTATTCCTGTTTTCTGGGAAGGGTTTATGGCAGATATCAGATTTAAGCTCCTATAGATAGGATTTGAAATGTTTTACATAATGGGGCTAATGGGGGCAAGCAGAAAGCCCCACATGTTGGATGCTTAGCTATGGCTAAAATGTACTATATGTTTTAAAATAAAACTTTGTTAATTTGGATATCTTATAACTTATACACAACCATTTAATCTGCTTATTATATATAATCATTTTTATATGACCTGCAACTGTAACATCAGTCAGTTGTATAATTTACTTTTTTTTCTTTCACTCGCCATTCTCTTTAGTTTATCAGTCTCAAAAATCCATGAAAATGTTGGTCACTTCTTGAGGGTAGCATTGAGATTATCTGTTATTTCCCTTTGGTCATTCTTTATTTTGTCATCACACTGTGATGTGTGATGATGTGTGATGTGTGCCTTTGTTTTCATTACTTTGCTTTGTCCATAGTCCTAAGAGTGGCATTAATTGGGGTGTTTCTTGGTCCAGAGCCAAGTATTCCTACTGTTGTCATTGCGCTTGAGCGTACCTTCTCTTGCTTTCTTTCCAGATAGGAGCTTCTTTGAATGGTGGTATTTCTTCCTGTGCCTGCTTCTCAAGCCCCATTCTAATTTCTCTTCTCCAGACCTTATTGCCTCTTACTGTTATCACTGCCATGGTAAATCTCTTCTTTGGATTGCATTTATAGCAGTTTTTATGATATGCATAGAATTTGAATTACTGAAATAAAACTGTATTTTCTGTACCTCAGTTAATATTGGGTACCTCAGTTTTCATCAAGTCAGATAATTTTCTTAACAAGTCGTCAATGTTTTCTGGGTTTCAGTACAAGTTATCATCTTGCAATACAGAAATGATATCTGGTATTGTTAAGGTTTGTCACAAAGTTACTGGAGATGGAATATTTAAAATATCATGCAATATACATGGAAAACTTTCCATAATTCTATAGCTTCAATATTTAAAAAAATAATACTGTTTATTTATAATCAGTCAATGAGGTGCACTTTAAACAATGCTGGGAGAAAAGGATTTAATAGCTCCTGAACATCCTAATACCACTTCTTTCCCTGACAGTTTTATTAATTGGAATTCCTCTGGAGATCATTCTGTGGAAAACAACTCCTCCCTCCTCCCACCTTTACCCAGGAGGTCAGAATACAAGTATTCCTTCCTTTGCATGTACTTTAATCTTGCTTAGAGTTATTATGTCTTCCCCCCTTAATTGTTCATTGTTACTACTTCTGTAGTTTCAAAAAATACCCACTATAATTAAAATTCAGGAGGAGCATTGAGACTTCAATGGAGCAGTCAGTTGTTATGTTAGTTACAATTTACTGAATGGCCATATGTTTGGGGAAGAATAGGAACAAGTAATTTGATGGTTAACTGGTACAATTTTTTTTTTTTTTTACAATTTTTAAATAAACTCTAAATTCTTTACTACATTTATGTGATAACTAGTAGTTTCTTGAATAGTAGTTCTCTAGGTAAGCAAGACAATGTATTTTGGTTAATAAGGAAATAAGAAGGGTTATTTGAATATTTGAAAATATTTAGGTTATTCTCCATAAAATACTGTTCTGTAATCTCCTTAGTCCATTTAATAAAAATTTATTGCCCTCCATTAGAAAGTAGATATAAAAATATTGTTTAGTATGTTAATATGAACCAAGCAGTAGTATGTATTACCAGCCTAAGAAATGGAATTTTACCAATACAGTGGAAACTCCCAGTGTAAACCTATCTCAACACATCCCTCTTTCTGTCTCCTTCTAAATGTAAACACTATACTGAATTTTGTGAGTGTTATTTTTTTAATTTAAAAATATAAGTTTTACATATATATCTATGCCTAAGTAATATAGCCTATTGATTTATTTATTTTTGAACTTTATAAAAAATGATATATTGTATGTATTCTTCTTAAGATCTACTTTTAAGTTAAGATTCATTTACATTGCTCTGTAGGGCGTTTATTTTCATGGCTAGATATGAATATGTGATGAATTATTTTATCATTAATTGACACGTTTGTTTTTGTTTTTGCTATTATGAACAATACTTCAATGAGTATTCTTACAGATGTCTTGTGGTATACATGCACAGAAGCCTCTCTACCTTGGAGTAGAATTGCTGGGTCAGAGAGTATATGCACATTCAGTTTTAATGCTAAATTATTTTTCAGTTTGGTTTGTGACACACGGTGGCTAGATGTACACTAAAAATTTCCTCTTCTTCCTGGGCACAGAGTTAGGTTGTATTTTCCACCTCCCCTGCATTAGGAATGTACACTTAAATGATTTCCAGTCTGTAGAATGTGAGTAGAAGTAATATATGCCACTTTCAGGCTTGGCCCACAAAACCCTGCTACGTATGATCATCTGTGTTTCTCTTTTCCCATCTTCTGGCCAAGTTTTGTTTCTTCCATACCAATTCTTTCACCTCCTGTTATATATATTGTGCTAGAAAGACCTGTACAAGTGGAATAGAGGTGGTGATTGATGAGTGTCCTTGTCTTGTTTCTAATTTTAAAGTGTTATGCTTCAGATATTTCACAGTTATCTACAATATTTTCTGGGTTCTCTAGATACCCTTTATAAAGTAAGGTGGTTCTTAAAAATCTTAAAGATTTTTCTAAAACTTTTATCAGGAATGTTGAATTTAATCAGATGTTTTACCAGTAACTATTGAAATGATCATTCAGGTTTTCTCCTTTCATCTGTTAATTTTGTGAATAATGTTTATATCTTTGTAATGTTAAATCACACTTGTATTCCTAGCATAAACTCAGGTAGATAACTTTTCCATTCATTTGTTAATAACAGTATCTTTCACTAGCTACATTTTTTTGGGATTCTTAGTTTGGATAAAATAAGGGTATGATGGATATAACTGTCTAGTAAGGATATAACGACTATTTTTTTTTAATACATGTATTTATTTATTTTTGGCTGCATTGGGTCTTTGTTGCTGCGTGTGGGCTTTCTCTAGTTCCGGTGAGCGGGGGCTGCTCTTCCTTGTGGTGTGCAGGCTTCTTATTGCGGTGGCTTCTCGTTGTGCAGCATGGGCTCTAGGCATGCGGGCTTCAGTAGTTGTGGCATGTGGGCTCAGTAGTTGTGGCTCGCGGGCTCTAGAGCGCTGGCTCAGTAGTTGTGGTGCATGGACTTAGTTGCTCCACGGCATGTGGGATCTTCCCGGACCAGGGCTCGAACCCGTGTCCCCTGCATTGGCAGGCGGATTCTTAACCACTGCGCCACCAGGGAAGTCCTTAGTTTTTCCTTGTTTTTATGACCTTGACAGTCTTGCGGAGTACTGACCAGGTATGCTATAGAATATCTCTCTATCTGGGTTTGTCTCATGTTTTTCTCATGATCAGACTGGGATTATGAGAAGAATACCATAGAGGAGAAGTGCCCTTCTTGTCACACCATTTCAGGGGGTACATGATATCCACCACATCACTGATGATGTTAAATTAACCTTCATCATGTGATTAAGTAGTATTGCCAGGTTTCTCCACTATGAAGTCCTTATTCTTTTTTCCCTACTTAATTCTTTGGAAAAGAGTTCCTAAGTCACAAGTCTGTAAATTAAGCTTCACCTCATAGAAGGAGGAGGAGTTTCATATATTTTTTGGAATTCTTCTGTAAGAAGAATTCTTCTCCCATTTATTTATTTATTTATTTATTTATTTATTTATTTATTTATTTATTTATTTACATCAATATGTCCTAGGTTAGTTTTAATGCGTTACAGCTTTTAAGAATTTACCTATTTCATTTAAGTTTTTGAATCTATTAGTAAAAGGTTTTCCATAATATCCTCCTATTTAATGTTTGCTTTATCTATAGTTACACTTTCCTTTTCATTTTTAATAATTAACATGTATCTTTTTCTTTCTTGACCTCATCAGGAGAATTTTATTACTCATTTTAAAGAACTAACTTATGGTTTTATCATTTTCTTTATTGTGTTTTTTTCCATTTCGTTAATTTATGCTTTAATATTTCTTCCTTTTCACCTTTTTTCTTTAGATGGGGTGGTTATTTTTTTAGTTAGACATTTAGCTCATTAATTCTCAGTTATTCTTCTTTCCTAATAAAAGCATTTATGAGAATACATTCTCTTGAGTATAGCTTTCACAACATTTTATAGTTTTGAAATGTAGTATTTCTTTATTGTTTCATTCTTAGTTTAAAATTTTTTATTATTTCTTGAGTTGTGAGTTATTTAGAGATATAATTTTAAATTTTCAAGTGTATGGCAATTTTATGTTTCTTTTTGACTTTTATTTCTTTGCATTGTGATCAGAGAATGTAGTCTTTCTGATAGTGATCGTTCCATTCTTTCTTCCATGTCTCTTAACCTCTCTTTTGTATTTTTCATTTCTCCGTGACTTTGTCGATAATTTTGTCATTTCTGCCTTACAGTTTACTGACTCCATTCAGTATGTTTTAGTTGTTATTTAACATTGTGATTTTACTTATAATGTTTTTCAGTTCTAGCAGTTCTATTTGGCTCTCTTTCAGGTTTACCTGTTCATTTTTTTTTTTTTTAATTCTATTGTGTTTGAGCTGTTTTATTATTTTGGGTTTGTTTGTTTTTGCAGCTAGTGTTACCCTAACTAACAGCAATTGAGAGGGGAATTCTCTGGAGAATTTGAATTTTTTTTTTTTTTTTTTTATGGCTGTGTTGGGTCTTTGTTTCTGTGCGAGGGCTTTCTCTAGTTGTGGCAAGCGGGGGCCACTCTTCATCGCAGTGCGCGGGCCTGTCACTATCGCGGCCTCTGTTTGCGGAGCACAGGCTCCAGACGCGCAGCCTCAGTAATTGTGGCTTACGGGCCCAGTTGCTCCGCGGCATGTGGGATCTTCCCAGACCAGGGCTCGAACCCGTGTGCCCTGCATTGGCAGGCAGATTCTCAACCACTGCACCACCAGGGAAGCCCCTACCTGTTCATTTTTTATATTCTCTTGAATCTTACTGATGTTTACAATTCACTCTTTTCTTTCGCTTATGTATTAAGCATATTTAATGTTCTATATTTGATATTTCTAATACCTGAAATTTTGCAGGATATTTTTGCCACAAATTTTGTTGTTTATTTTTGCTGACTTTTTTTATAGTGCCTTGTTTACTTGTGTGTTTTGTGATTTTCTTTCTGAATTATGAACTCATTTTGTATTGGAACCCTGTGTAATTATGGAAATTCTTTTCAGGTTGAGTTCAGGGTACATTCCTCTAGAGAGGATTTTTATTTCCTTCTACTATGTGCTTGGAGATGGGCGTCTGTGAACCTGGATTTTAACTTAAAATTCTCACTCTTGGTTTTAAAGAACATCCACATAGTATAGATGAATTCAGGCATCAAATTCTGATGTATTTGCTAGTTGAGGTAAATTTTCCTTGATGTTTGCCTTTAAGGTGTTTGAATTCATTCTTTTCCTGGGTTATTATTTATCTTGGGCCTTGACTTTGTCTGTTGGTCTCTGATCTAACTTTAGGAGGCCTGAGCCTTTTTCCTTGGTTCCACACGTTCCTAGGTTACCAAGATCCACGTATGCCCCCTGGAGTATCTGGCAGCTTCACTGCTTGCTTTTCTGTTTGTTCTCTTGATTTGTTTTTATTCTCGACATTAGTGATTTCCTATTGCATTCTTTATGGTATATCCAACATTGAAAAGGATAATTTTTATATTTTATTGAGCAGTTTTAAATGCTGTGTACCAGAAATGTTTTAAGATCTGTAGTTTAGTTTATTTCAGGGAGGGGAAATCCTCTTAGAGAATTTTCAAAAGAATAGTTTCTAGAGCCCAGCCCAGACCCACAGACCAGAAACTCCAGGATACAGGGCCTGTGGGTATTTTTAAAAGCTTCTTAGATGATTCTGATGCACTGCAAGGTTTGAGAATCACTGACATAGGAAAAGTTGACAATTTCATCGTATAAACTTAGATAATTAAATATTAATAGCTAATGTTTATTGAAGATAAGGTAACATGCATAGTAGAATGCAATAATCCTAGCTATAAGTATTATTATTATGTGCTAGGCTCTATTCTAAATCTTTCACATATGTTGTCATTTATTCCTCACAGCAACACTATAGCTACTACTATTATCCTCATATTATAAATGAGTAAACTGAAGCACAGAGAATGTAGCACAATTGATATTTGAATTCAGATAGTCAAATTCCAGAGCATGTAAGCTTAACCCATCATCTTTATAGTCTTCCAGCTACTTCACAAACATTTTATTGATTCCCAGAGGGGATCTAACATTACAGAATATAGCAGAAAAAAATATATTTGAATCATTACATATTCATGTTGATTCAGCATAGGTACTGGGGAAGGAGGATAGTATAGTAGAAATAGCTTCGACTTGTAGTGAGATAGACAGGCATGGGTCTTTCCTCAGCTGCTTGCTGTGTAGCTATAAGAAAGTAATTTATCTTTTCTGAGCTCTTATTTTCTCATTGGTAAAGGAGAATAATTATTTTTACTTCATAGAGATTTTGAAGAAATAAAATTAAGTAACATATTGCTTGACATACAGTGTATGGTCAGTATCGGATTCAAGGTATCCCCTAAGAAAATTACGTTGACTCCCATATAGAAGACTGTAGTAAGCTTTAGTCTAGGAGCAGTTGATGGTGCTGGTGAGGGCAATGCTGACTGTCTGTATTGAGAGTATACTTGATGCCAAGCACTGCCCTAGGCTCTGGAAATATAGCCGTGAGTAAGACATAGCCTTCCTGCTCTCAAGGAGCTTATAGTCCACTTGGGGTGGGGGCGGATCCAGACAGATACATAGACAAATACTTTGCTAGATGCTGTTATGGGGGAAGCATAGGGTTCTGTGGGAGCATATAGGAGGGTTACTCAGTCAAACCATAGCGGATGAGGAATGGCTTCCCAAAGGGAGGCGGATGATGATGTGAAGGATTAGACTAGTAAGTCTAGATAGAGGGCAAAGAGATGGCTGGTAGAAATTTGTCATTGCTACAAAGGTGTCCCATTCATTAATGAAATAGGTGTCCTCAACCTTAGTGAAGATTTCAGGGATACTAGGAAAGTATGCTTTTGTCAGGTCAATGTTGAAATATTAAGAGCCTACTTTTAGGTTTAGGTGTTACTAAAACAGACAGTTTTTAAAAAGTAAAATAAGAAGGGCTCTTTTTATATATAATATTGAAATTTCTATCAAATAGCACTTTCTGAGGTCTTGTATTCACATGGCCTACATACTTGTTATTCAACATTATTGTCACATTAGGTTATACTTACGGGGAAGAGAGAGGGAAAGGCACAAAGAAACAATGAACTTCAGAGGATGGAAATGATGATTTGTGAGTTGGGGTGAATACCGCTACCACTACGTGCTGTTTATACATTTCCCTTTCTCTCATCATCCTTACTCACATGTGATGAAAAATTGTTTGAGTGGCTCATTGACAGTTCAGTTTTAGTTTGGTGTAGTACACTGCTCTGGTGATTTGATATTGATCAACAAAATTGTATATATAGGAGATAAGATGTCTTTCCATCTTTTTCTTGTGCCCCTTCCCAATAAAACAACATACTAAAAATATGGAAGGGAAAGATCACTCCTATGGCAAAACTGGGATAAGAAAATGAGAATGAATAAAGAATTCCTTGGAAGGGAAAGAATATGGGTCTAGAAGAAAGAAGAGAGTGTTGAAATAGGCTATTGTAATGGATAAAATGATATCAAAAATTAAAGGAATAATGAATGAGCTTGGTCTTTAAAAACACCTCCAAGGCAAGCACATTCTGGCAGCCTGAAGAAAGTGACTTGATGTAAGAATAGACTTTGATCTCCTACAGCTCATCTTGTACATCCATATGAGGACTATAGTTTTTGCAAGAGCCGTCCCTGACTAGAGCTGGGTCAAGTGGAGCAATTTATGTGGGTATTTGGAAACATTGGAAACCAGTTGTTGGGGTTAAAGCTCTTAGTCCCTGAGGGGTAAGCAGAGGGTAGAAAGAAAAAGGTAAAAAATGAAATCATGTTTGTGAAAGTGAATTCTGAAAAAGATACTTAGGAAAGTTTATAAAATGAGGTTGAAACTATGAACATGTTTGCTGTGATAATAAATCTTAGATACTAGGACTGGCCAAAAACTTGAAGAGAGAAAAACAGTTTTAGGCCCATCCCTCCCTGCTACCACCACCCCCCAAAAAAAACCCTACCAAAAAAAAAAAATAACAAACAAAAATCCTTTATAATTCTACCCCACAAACCTATGTAGAAATCTTCACTGTTTGGACCTTTATGGCATGAAGTTGGGGGAGGGTGGTAGATACCTTGAGCATAAAAATCATGTAGGTTCAGTGATTGTGGTGGTGTTGGGATATGTTGAATTCTTGGTGTCTTTGTGGGGAAGTATTTGTGCCTCACTGGGTTTATTTTAGCAAGGACTCTTGACTACCTTTGGGTACTTTTCTAAGAGTTGGTTGTGTTTTAAAGGGATTGTGATTGTTTTGTCAGGTTCAAAATAATTCTCGAAACTGGACATTATGGTCTCTCTACTCTCAACTTCTGGTTTTCCTCTTACCTTTATTCATTTTTTTCTCTCTCTGTCTCTCTTTTTTTGTTGTTGTTGTTACTTGATCTTCCAGCTTTAACTGCCCCCGTCCTTAAATATGGGAGTGTTTCCATAGTAATCCGTTCTCCTCTCTTCACACTTTTCCTTGGTCATCTCATCTATTCCATTATCATCAACATGTCCATGATTCCAAAAACCTTTATATCCCACTACTTTGGAGGTCAGCTGGATAAGATCTACTTGGATGTCATATTCATAATTAATGTGTACATTAACTGAATAACTCAATTCATTAGCTTCTCCCTCAGACATCGCATCTCCTGTAAACTCAGTCTTGGCTAAATGGCTTTAATATACATCCAAACTCCCATGATAGGTCACTTGGTGTTTGTAGAACTTCTTTAGAGAATGTAATCCTGAATGTAAATAAAGTTTTAGCCAGAAAGATGCCTCATCATAGCATTGTTTTTAATAGCAAAAAAATTGGCACTAATCTAAAGTCCTGCACCACTGCCCTGCTTAAAAACTGACACACACACACACATACACACAGAGGAATATTTTACAGGCAATGTAGAAGAATATTTAATAGCATGAGAAGTTATATATATAAATTTAGTGAAAAAAGATGCTCTTAATATGTACACTGATACCATAATCATTAAAACTGTAAAAAGAACTGTGTATCTGTATTTGTAGAAGAATATGTGTACAAAGGTTTGCATTAATTCTAGATGGAACAGTTTTGGGTGATTTTTATTTTATTCTTTTCATCTACTTGTATTTTCTAGACTTGTACAGTAAACATGAATTACTTTCATAATTCATACATGCAGACAGTTTGGACTCTCTTTTTCACCTCCAACTCTTGTTGATTTAGTCCAGTGTCTCATTCAACCCAGCTGTTGCTGCATTAGTTCAACTGCTCATTATATCAGAATTAGACTATCATAGCAACCCCCTTGATTCCATTGCTCAGCTGCCAGAGCTATCTTCCTAAAAATCTTAACTGGTCGGGTTCTTCCCTTGCTTAACCTTTCCAGTTTAGGTAGCTAAATGTTAAATCTCCAAAACCATCAGGAGTAGAGTAAATTTTGAATGTTTTCCCTTGTTACAGTTGACTCTGAATTTAGCCAACTCAAGATGTAATATAACGTTTTCTCTTAACCCTAACCAAGTCACCTTTGACCAGAGAGCAGATAGTCATGCCAGATTGGGGTTGGAGGAAGGGAGGAAGAAAAGGAGAAAGTGGGAGGGAAAATATGAATTGAACTCAGGTGTTCGCAAATCTTTGCTCTTTGCTTGTGCCTTCTGTTCTGCCTCTGCAACCTGTCATATTTTGCCCTTGCTGGGTCGGGTTTTTGTTTGTTTGTTTTCTATTCAAAGGACAATTTATTGGTTTTCTTGAGTATTTAGTCAGTAAGAACAAATAGCCAAATAATGAAAATCCACCAGTTTTAGTGCCAATTATTATATTAGCAGATCCTATTAGGAGTATTTATTGAAGCATGTCATGCTAATAGTCCCTGAATTTAATTATACTTGCAGATTTTTCTTGCTTTCAGGGAGTCTGTAACATGTTCCAGATGGTTAAATAGGAAAGAGTAGACATTTTGTACTGTCTTTTCAATTATGATTAGGAATTTGATGTTACTTACTACTTATGTTAACGTTATTGCTTTTGTTAGATCCAAACATGAGAGGAATTTAAACAAAAAAAATTTTTTTTTAACTCTTCTACTATGGTCAACACTTAACAGGACTTTTCATAGATTCTTTTCCTCTGTTAAATTGTTTAATTAATTTAAGCATCATTAAAATGAGATAATTGCATCATAAGTAGTAATTCATTTATGAATATAGTCCTTAATTTATACCTGGAAAGTATTCACTTGGGTTTGTTGCAGACTTAAAATTACATGGTGAACTTTCTTGAAAATTTACATGAGACTGAAATAGAATAATTTTCCAAACTGTTGAAGGTTCTTTAACCTTTTCCACAACCTAATATGACCCTAGAGTCAAAATCAGTGGGATATATACTTTAAATTTTGCCAGTAGTAGTAGTGATGACTTTCCTTCATGTATTCGTATTCTCTTGTCTGCCATTAACGGACCATTCTGCTTCTCTAATTTGCAAGGCAGTTTACCAAAGATAGGCATATAGCCTTTGAATTCAGAATAGGAAAGTTAATAGAGCATAGGGATCCAGACCCATAATCCTTGGCTTCATTATGACCTTATGTTAACCAATTTGCTAACTGGTTATTTGACGTGAAGAAATATGTTGTTTTTCAATAAGAGATAGGATACTCTGTCATTCACTTTAACAGCCTGTATATTTTCATAATGTAATTGTTGAGGGCAGACAAATGGTTCTTCCGTAGACTGCCATTCTCTGTCCTTGGAGTGTACTTCAAGAGTTCTTGCAAACTAGAAAACAAGTAAAAAACATAAAAATAGAATACCAACATTATTTTTTTGTTGATGAATGAAAGCAAACTATTCCTAAAGATTTTGTTGGGATGAAGGGAGTAGCTTACATTCTATATCATCCAGGAAGACTTACTTCCTGTCAGTTGCCTTTAAATATCTTTGTCCATTCTCAGACTTTCCTGTTTCTCATTAAGCTACTACATCTCTACCTCTTCTTAATCTTCTTTCCCCCAAACAACTTGCCGTCTCAGCCTCTTCAGACTCCTCAGTGCTTTTCCTTCATGCCTGCTCTACAAATTCTTTATAGTTTTTCCAGGTAAAATTCTTATCCTTCTATAAAATTCTTTAAATTCCTTCCCAGCAAGATCAAAGTTAGCCTAAACCAAGACTAAGAAAAGCATATCTTTGAGGAGATGCAGTTCATCTTGCAATAATAAACTGGCATTAAATTGGGATTTCCATTTTCATGACTGTTCCCAAACTTTATGTTATTTGGTTTGTTTAGCATGTGCAGCAAATGTTGTGATCAAGTTATTATTAACTATTCAATATTGTGAGTCTATCTGGGAATAAGAAAAATAATATGGACAAATTTAATTCATATTTTTGTGTGTTTTAAAGTGTTATATATATTCACTTTTCTCATGTATAAAAATTTGATTTTATACAAAAATATGTTAAGATGGGATTAATTTTTAAAAGAATGATTCACACTAGGATTCCACTGAATGAAATATTTCAGTTTTACATATAAAGAATAAAGTTTGATTTATAAAATTTAGTGTATGCAAGACCTTTCCAGGCATATCAATATGAGTTACATGTATGTGATGAAATTCAGGCTAATTAGGGAAAGTGCCTCTCTGGGTTAATGGTAAGAGATGATAACAAGATATTTGAAAAGCAGTACTACTATGGATTCTATGATAGTACATGATACTATCTTTGATCTAGTTAATAACGAAACTAGAATTTTTTCTTACCCTTTCTTTGCAGTATCGCAGCCTCTATCTCTTTTACCCACTCCACTTTTATCATGATGTGGAAAGAGTTGTTACTGTGATTCCCATAATCTTGGAGGCAGGGAGAATTTACTTATCCACCTGACCGCTTTCCTGGACTTTGATGCTTGAAACACTCCTGTCTTCTTGAAATATTTAGAAAATTGTGGTAATGGTACTTAAGTCCTCATCTTCCCTAAGGTTTCCTTTGTCCCCTTAATATACATCTGGTGTATTTAAGATCTCTTTGGGGACTTCCTGCTGGTGCAGTGGTTAAGAATCCGCCTGCCAATGTAGGGGACATGGGTTCGAGCCCTGGTCCAGGAAGATCCCACATGCCACGGAGCAACTAAGCCCGTGCGCCACAACTACTGAGCCTGGGCTCTAGAGCCGCGAGCCACAACTACTGAAGCCCACGCGCCCTAGAGCCCGTGTGTCGCAACTACTGAGCCCACGTGCCGCAACTTCTGAAGCCTGCACACTCTAGGGCCCATGCTCCGCAACAAGAGAAGCCACCGCAATGAGAAGCCCGCACACCGCCACGAAGAGCAGCCCCCGCTCACCACAACTAGAGAAAGCCCGCGTGCAGCAACGAAGACCCAACACAGCCAGAAAATAAATTAAATTTAAGAAAAAAGAAAAAAAAGATCTGTTTTTTTCTTTTCCCTTTGAACACTTTAACCACAGCACCTCAGTGTTTAACTGAACATAGGTACTGTCTGTAGATTCAAATTTCATTTTATGTGTGTATGTGTGTGTATGTGTGTGTGTTCCGGCAGCTTTCTAAGCAGAGCTCATGAATTTGCATTCTCCATAGGTCCAATTTGTTACTGGTTTCTATATTCCTGTGTCCTAGGAGGCTGTGTTAGGAATTAGTACATATGTTTATCTCATTTCCCCAAACCTAATGTATGACCTTACTCTGTTAGCTGACTCAAGTTCTGTTCACGGCATGATAGGTGCATGGTAGTACTAGTGACAACTCTATTCCCCATGTGTTCTGACTCATTAACTGTGTGAGAGGAAAATGCTCAGCCACTCCAAGGAAGTCAGGCTGAATCAGTCTGGCAAAATGGATGTCGAATGTAGAAGAGGGAGAACCATAGAGCAGTTTGACCTTTTAGTGCACATTGTCCCCCACCTGCCAGTTACATAGACAGTCATTATACTAGAATTTGACATAAATAACAGTTAATTTTCTTCCCTTCTGCGGAGGAAGGAGCAAAGGTAAATGCAATGTTAAAGTTCCTGATTCTTCTGTGCCAGGGTTTTTCAGTCTTAGCACTATTGTCATTTTGGGTCAGATAATTTTTGTTGTAGGTGCTGTCCTGTGCATTTTAGAAGGTTCAGCAGCATCTCTGGCCTCTACCCACTAGATTCTAGTAGCACTTCCCACCCCAAATTGTGACAACCAAAAATATCTCCAAACATTGCTAAATGTTCCCTGGAAGATACTGTAGGTCCCAGCTGAGAACTGTTGTCCTGCACTTAATGCGCTTTTGATTATATGATGAAGACAAGTTCTTAAAAGATTAATTGCTTTCTATGTGCAATTTGATTATTTTGGCAACTCTAGAAAGCTGGTGCCAATTTACATTCCTGACAGTGGTGTGGGATATTGCATATTTCCTTAGACCCTCAGCAGTGCTGTATTTTGTCAGTCTTTTTAATCTTTTACCTGTCTGATAGATGAGGAATTACTTTGCCTTAATTTTAATTTAATTCAAACAATTAATTAGGTTGGATGTTCTTTTCATTTTTATTGTCCAGTTGAAGATCATCTTATATGCATTGTTTATTTTTGTTCTTTGCCCTTTTTTGGGGGGATGTTAACTTGGTCATTTGTGGGATTATGAGATTGTTTTCACTGTTAGGAATTTTTCACTGTTTCATGGTTAAAAATTATCACTTTTTCTTTATAGTTTCCACCTTAAATTTATAACTAGCTTTATGTCCATGTCTTTCCTAGTAGATTGAATTTATTGCGATGTCATATATAAGATATTCAATATATTTTTAGACTAAATTTAATTGAAGGAGCATTGGTACTTCTCCAAGGAAAGAGTGAAATGTGTATGTGCATGCGAGTGTTAGTGTGTGCATGAACGTGTGTATATATGTTTGTGCATGTTCACATGGGCACTGAAGAAAAGAAGGGTAAAAAACTGAGCTGTAGGTATGTCTGCATTTGCCAGACATTGGAAGGATATTGAGAAGAAGTTGATGGCAGGCAATAGAGTATAGTTTTCTTGGAATGCACCTGAAAGCTCAAAGAGAATATTGTTCTTAGAACTGGCAGAAGGTTCACTGTAAATATCCCTAGCCAAATTCTAGAAGGTCAGACAAGAGATAAGGGTTCAGAGGGTTAAAAGGAGTTAGAGATGACAATTCAGAACAGTGATAGAGTAAGGGTGTAGCTTAAACTTCATAGTGGAGTCTAAGTAACATAGAGTTTGGGAGAGGTAGGTGTAGGTTGGTGGGAGAGCCCAGCTTATATGGATTATCAATTAAACTTTCATACTTTTTCCATTTTTATCGGGGAATTTCTGTTCTTCAGTGTTCCTAGATACCATCTTATTTTCCTTTTCTAGGCTCTGGATCTTTTTCTTTGAAAGGATCTTTGCCGTCTTCCTTAAGAGCAAAGGAGATAAGAAGTATACGTCCAGAGCAGAAATTCACAAAATATGGTCTGTGGACTCTTGGGGTTCTGCTTGGGCTGCCATAACAGAATACCATAGACTTCGTGGCTTAAACATGCCCTTGAAAAGAATATGTATTCTGCAGTTTTGGGGCATAGTGTTCTAAAAATGTCAATTAGGTCCAGGTGGTTGATAGTACTGTTCAAATTTTCTGTCTTTATTGATTTTTTTTTTCAGAGGGGTCTGCTTCTATCAGTTGATGAGAGGGGGGTGTTAAACTCTCCAACTATAATATGTGTTTGTTTTTCTCCATTTAATTCAGTCATTTTTTGCCTCTTTTATCTTCAAGCTTTGTCATTAGAGGCTATGATAGATAATAGGAGACCTTGAATGCTAGGTAACAAGAGTGCAAATTCTTTGTGGAAACTGTGGAAAAGCCCTGTTGAGTGGTGACTAGGGGTGTGACATTGTGAACATGGAGCTGTGGGGAATTGTTTAGCAGGATGTGCTGTGTAGGCACACCAGGAGTAGAGGTTAGATATGCTGCTAAATTGCCTCAGACTTGGATTGCTAACAGGATGGAGTATAATGATGTTATTAATGGATTGAATATAGGAAATGCAAGAAGGAGAGCTGAGTTAAACAGTTCTAAGAAACTAAGTAACTGGCAAAATACTAGTATGGTTGCTAATGATAGCAGTGTACTTAGTATTGACTTTGAGGGATAGTGATGAGTAATTTCTTTTTGGCCCATTAATTTGGGGTGTTGCCTGGATATACAAATACAGACATCATATAGGTAATAATGAGAAGTTCAAGATTAGTGAAAGAGGATAAGAGGTTCTTTCTGCTACGTTTTTATTATACACACACTACGAAATCATTCATTTCTGAAGTAATTTTGGGATTAAGTTTTTCTTATTTTTGGCCTCAGCTCGGATGTTACCCTCACATATAAACTCTCCTTACTCGATCTAAAGTAGTTCCCCTAGTAACTCTCTCCCTCAAGTTATCCAGTTTTATTTACTGATCTTTTCCTCCCATTTGAATGTGAGCTTCTAAGAGTAGGAACTTCATCTCTCTTGTTCAGTGCTGTACCCCAGCAGCTGGTACAGTGCTTACCACGTATTGGGCTCTTAAATATTTGAGGATGGAATGACTCTGTCTGTTACAAAAGAAATGATGTGTACTGAGTAAAAGAAATAAAAAGAAATGTTTTACTATTTGGTTTTAAAAATACCTTACGAATGTTTATTACCAGTTTTTTTTAAGTCATAAGGCTAGGCCTTTGGTTACTGTCCACTCCCCCACCCCAAGATATGTCCTGTTACTATATGGAAAGTTCTAGTTAAATGTAACCATAGATTTGCATACCTCATTACATGATTATAACTTTGTATTCCAAAAAATGGAATTTATTAAAACCTCTAAGCACATATCCTGGTCACGTCTCTATTTTAAAAGATAATATGTAATTTAGAAAGATCATAAAAAAGAAAGAGAAATAATCTAGATAGAAATAGTTTTATCAATTAACTTTAGTGAGTATCTATCCTTGGCTACCATTGAGAGGTACGAAGAGGTAGTAAAACCATCATTGTCAGTTGACAGTGTAGAGGGGTAGATAGTGCACATAGAAAAATGTGTAATGCAAACATTCATCTGGTAACATATGTACCAATTTTAACTGTTACTAAAAATGATCTAACCTTTGCTTTGTTTTAGGCCTTAGTAAAATGCTATTTTCTAATACATATAAATCATGTATTGGGAATTAAAATGCGATCTGAGCACCTTGCTATAATGTTTTAGACATTTAAAATAGCTTAGTTTTGGAAATTCCCTGGTGGTCCAGTGGTTAGGATTCTGGGCTTTCACTGCCAGGGGCTGGGTTTGATCCCTGAACGGGGAACTAAGATCCTGCAAGCCGCACGGTGCACCAAAAAAAAAAAAAAAAAAAAAAACTACAGTAGCTTAGTTTTGATAGTCCTCGACAATTGCCTTCCAATTTAGTAGAGGTGCTCTTTAGGAAAGAACTAAACTCTTGTAGTTAAGGTGTTACATTTCATTTTTAGCTCTTTGAGTGTGGACTCTCTCCAACACCCTGGTGTTTTCTCTTGCCTTGTGGCAAAAACAGAGAGGTAAATTATATTGCAGAATGAAGCCACAGAAATGGCGTTCCCCGCTTAGTAGAGACTAATCTAGCAGTTTTACTACTTTCAGCGTTCTTTCCTCCCTGTGTTCTCACCTCCAAACCTTTGCCTAATCCCTTATATTAATAATCTAGTATACCTCTCCCCATGCCTCTGATACTCCTCTTGGATTTGTTTAGAAAGACTTGTAATGTCCTTTGACCAGTTTAATGATCCTCATTCTCTTTAAGTTTTTAACTGCACTACCATTCTTGAATTAGAACAGGTTCATTAATTCCACAAATTAACCTTTTAAAAGGTTAATATTTGTATACCTACTGTGTATACCTACTGTGTGCCAGTTAAAAATATACACCTGGGATCTTACAGTATAGTGAGGGAGACAGGTGGTAAACACAATCACACAAACAAATATGTAAATAAAAACAGTGAAAAATGCTAAGAAGAAAAAGTAGAAAGTGCTATGAAAGTGTCATGGAGGGCTGATTTTGATTATGGGGTAAGAAAAGTAGAATTTTAGTTAAAGCTTGAACAATGAATAGGAACTGAGCAGGTGAAGAAGGTAGGAGGGATTATTCACAGCAGAGCATATACTGTAGTGAAGGCCTTGGAGTGGGGAAAAAAGATTGGGGAATAGAGAGGAACCGAGGATGGATCAGTGTGGCTAAAGTGCAGCGTGCTAGAGGAGAAGTGGCTATGTCCTGAGTTTTGGATTTTGTTATATGTGAGATAAAACTACATGGAAGGAGTGTAAGCAGGAATAGGGTATCGGATTTGTATGTCTGTGGATTGATGATTTATTTATTTATTTATTTTTTTTTTGAAATAGACTAGATGGAGCTTGGTGATTAACATAGTATAGGTTGTGAGAGTGGAAAAGATTTCAAGGGTGACATCTGAGTTTCTGGTAGCAGCAGTTGGGTGGGTGTGAGGTGCCTTTTTTTTTTTTTTTTGGTGTGTGGGATAGGGAAGAGTCAAGGAAAAGGAAAATGGAGTTTAGTTTGGAACTCCTTAATAAATAGGCAGATGCTTGCAGGAATGGAGCTTAGAATAGAGCATTAAAAATAATAGGAGCATTCTTTTGAGAATAGCTTGTCTCCAAAAGAGATGTGTTTATACTATATCCGGAATTATTAGTATTAAAATCCACAAGTCTAGGCTTTTCAGTGTTTATCTCTTTAATGTAAATGTAAAAGTAGACATACGAGTCATGAGTATTTTAGATTCAGTAGTTGATATGCAGGCAGTTAAACACACAGTTTTGGTTTTAAGGTTATAATCTGCCTTTTTTTTTTTAAAGGGGAGCAAGAAATAGAAATTAAGATACAACAAAGTATTCAGGACTGGCTTCTCATTGTACTTAAAAAATTTTTTTTTAATCTTTAAAACTTAGAATGTAAGTATTAATATCTCCGTAGAAGCAGAATGAGAGTTAAAAACAAAAACCATATGAAGGTACGTACTATTTCCTGAATATGTATTACTGAAACGAATAATTAAAGAAATGCAGGATACCTTAGTCTGGCAGAAACTAAGGGAAAATATGATGGCTGCCATCATTTATTAGAAAGGGGGCTGCTGAGTCGAACAGATATTAAACTTGGTTGGCTATGGTCTATTTATTAATCAAACACTTCACAGTGTTTACCATGGGCCACACTGTCCTAAATAGCTTAAATATATTAAATGTTTAGTCTCCTAACAACTCTTGAGTAGGTACAAGTATTATCCTGCTTTTTGTAGTTGAGGAAACTGATGCATGGAGAGGTGAAGGTCAGAAAGTTGGTAATGGAGTTGGGCTCCGCAGTCCATACTTTAAACTATAATGCATTACTACCTGGGTTGTAAGAAGGGAATGTGGTTGGCTTTAGGCAGATGAGGATAGCTAAAGCTCAGTTAATTTATTTCACTAGTGTGAGGTTTTACTGTATCAATATACTAGAGTTTACTAATCCATGCTATTATTGATGGGCATCTAGGTTGTTCCTATTTTTTGCTCTTAGACACATTGCTAACATGAACAGTTTTCTTCATATCTCTTGTTGCACATGTGCATGAAGAATTTCCTTGGGGTCATGGTTCTCTTTAGTGCTGCTTCACGGTAGAATTCTTGCCACTTACCAAGATCTGTTTCCCAGCTAGTGTCCCTTTGGAACTCTTGCTCTTACCATAGAGCAACATTTTTCATATCTTTCCAACATGATACAATTTTATCTTCTAACAACACCCATGAATTCACCCAGATTTTTAAGACACCCCAAAAATTGTGTGAAGAAATAAGTGTTTTTCTGGAGAGAGATTGCAAGGTTTTCATAAAAGCATTTTGTAATCATAAGAACAATGAAGTCAGCCTTCTAAAAATTAAAGATTAACAAGGAAAATTAAGTAAATATTGTCATTCTATTAAAAAAAATTCTGTCTTTAAAATCTTCATTTTTTTCTAGGCCTCCTCTTCATAGATAGTGTTAATAAGAAAAAGCAACTACATACTATAGAGAAGTCAAATAAATAAACTATATACATATTTTAAAAAAATTTTTTAACACTAGTAGGGATGGCTTGATTTCAAATTTTATTTAGATCATTTTTGTCTTTGATTTGGAGAGTCTGACTCCTGTGTCATCACTAATAGGAAAGTAGGTAGCATCATTTTTTTCTTCATTCTTTCAAAAATCTTTCAGTCTCCCAAGGAAAAAAGACTTATTTCTTCATACAATTTTTTAGGTGCCTTTTTCTTTCTTAAAGTTTATTTGGGGTAGAATTAATAAGAAAACAGATGTTACTGTAGAATCTTAAGTCCATTTAACCAAAATAATTTATAATTGCCACTAATGTTAATGGTTTATTTATGACAACCTACTATTGGATGACAGCAGAGCTAAACTAAGCTGTTAATCCCAGCACACTGGGAGTTTTGGCTAACATTATCCCTTTCTCTCCTCATCAAAAAGTATATCATAAAGAAGAAAAGTTAAAGTAACTTTATAATAACGATAACCTTCAATCTGCACTAATTTTATTAAAGTAATTTATAAATGTTGTAATTTTAACTGTTATTAGTAACAAGTTCCTTTCATCACACTTTACAGTTAATGTATGTGGGAGAGAAAATGTACTGCCCTTAGAGGTTTGAGAGTTTCTTTTATTGCCTTACAGAAAAGAGAACATTAGACCACAGTTTCTTTTGACACTCAGCGACTGTTACCTTATGAGATAATGGAAGATGGACTGTTTTTTCCTGCTTTCCCAAAGTCACAGTCCATGATATCAGCTGCCAATAGGTGTATGGAGAAGTGTTCCACTGGTCTAAAGCTGACTCCTTTCCCGAACTTTCCTGATTAACTGTTGCATAGGACTTGCTGCCTATTGTTAATTCTGTTTCTGGCAGATAATTCTTGATATTATTGAGTAATTTCAATTGCTAATTGGTTCTTGAGGATGTCAGGATGGTGGATTTTAAAATTCTCAAAAAGATTAAGGCGTTAATAACATACTTGAAACAAAACCTTAAAAAGATTACAAAATAACAGGAAGATTAAAAACAAATAAAATATTAAAAATAGTATCATAGTATTTGATTCCAAAGAAATTAATAGGTTGAGCACACATTTAATATTGTTCCCACCCCAAACCATAGTTTAGTTAAACAACAACCAAAATAAAGTCAACAGGGGTTGTTGTTGTTGTTTTTAGTCATAAATCAAGAGATGTAGGGAAATGGGAGAAAATACAGCAAAATTTTCGAGGCTGGAAAACAGCTAGAATAGTGGTAACAATCTTATTAAACCTAAGAAAACTATGTTTTAAGTGGAGAAAGCTAAGGACCAATTGAATTTGTACTGGTGACTCTTCAGAGGGCCCAGGCAGTGGTAGTATTGTGTACTTATGGAAGTGGAGGCGAAGAAGGGAAGGGGATTAAAATAAGGAGGATTATTTAAAAGCTAAGAAACAGATGCTTGGGTCTCGTCTATTCTTTGCCACTGTACTACTGCCCTGCTCCCATCTTGACAGATGGGAGACTTGAAGTTTATTCTCTAGCTTAAAACAGAGGACTAGTGTACACCAGGCACACTGAAGGGGGAGGGGGATTAGATGAGCATTGGCATTTTGAATGCTGAGAACCCTTGCTCTCATCTCCATTACTGGCTTCCCAAACTGAGTCCTTTATCCTCCAGGCAGGAAACAGGAAGAATCTTCTGTGAAGAATCTGACCATCCCAAGAAGAAAAACCTAAAGGCAAAAAGGAACTGTACTCTAGTTGGTAAAATTGTTTCTTACAGGGGTACAGGTTAACAATTCTGAAACTACTTTATATGTATACAGGTATTGAACAAATAAGTAAATAAGTGGTAGATAATGGCAACCAGGTTTCTCATATCAGTATTTGTGCCCTAACAGAGGGCCTGGCCAGATTGCCCTGTAGTGAATGTCACAGTCAGTAGCCCCATGTACATGACTAGAGCTTTCAGTAAACTTTTTATATCCAAACAACTAAATACCATCAGGCATCTAAGGAAAGCATCTACTATGACTAGCAGGAATGAAAATAAACAAATAGAAAATACAAACAACTTGGAGAAAATAGACTATGCAGCCGAGAAAATTTTATGTATATGCACACATACATATATGTACACATCCAGCTGTATATAGATATACATATATGCATATACCATATATACACATACATGCATATCATATGTGTGTGTATAAAACAGCTGCAGAAAGTTGGGATGCTACATCTGTAAAGCAGAAATAGGGTATTTTAGAAAGAACATTCAGAGAATGAAGAATTCTTATAAATTAAGAATATATAGCAGGAAAAAAAACTCAATAGAGGTTTGGGTAATGAGTTGAGGAAAATTTTTTACAAAGTAAAGCAAAGAGGCAAAGAAATGATAAACAGATTATAAAAGAAAATAAAAAGAAGGGTCCAGAAGGGTCAACTTCCTATTATTAGGAGTTCCAAAGAGAGAACAGAATAAATGAAGGGAAAGAAAAGAATAAATAGTATAATCCAAGAAAATTTCCCAGAACTGAGACAGAGTACCGGTTGAGTACCCAGTATAATGGATGAAAAGAGACTAACACCAGTTGAAATAATAGGATATCCAAATAGCCAGCTGTGATGCTCAGTCTCTATAATATTCAGGGAAATGCAAATTGAAACGAGATCCCATTTTCATCTGTTAGACTGGTTAAAAAATAAAGTCTGACAATATCAAGTGTTGGAAAGAATATGGGTGAAAATGGTTCTCTTACACACTGCTAGTGGGAATGTGAAACAATCATTTGGGCAATCAATTTGACAGATGGTGAGTAGAGCAGAAGGTATGCAAATACTACAACTCAGAAATTCCACTTCTGGATATTACCATTAGAAATTCTTGTACATGTGCATATGAAAATATGAAAGAGAAGCCATGTACAAGAACACTCATTGAGGCATTATTTGTAATAATGAAAATTTAGACAACTTAAATACATGAATGACTGGGCTGAGATGTGGTATATTCACATGTACATATGAATGAAACACACACACACGTCAGCAGGGATAGAGCTCCAAAACAATATAATGCATGAAATCAGCAAAATGCAGAATATGTACAGTTTAAACATGTATATTTTAAAGCATAAAACATCAGTGTACATTGTTTATGGATGGATATAAAAAAATTGGCCAGAGGATATATACTAAATTCATGATGATGGTTATCTCTATCAAAAGGCGGGGGAGTGAAAAGAGTGGGCTTTGTGCGAGTGTCGGGCCTTTTGATTTATTGGTAATACTTCATTTCTTTAAAAAGAAAATAAATATATCAAAAATGTTTACTGTTGTTACTTATTGGGTAGCAGATCCATAGATACTCCTTTGTTCTGTTTCTCTATATATTTAAAAATTCTGGCCCTGTACCTCTGCCTAACTCCAAAATAACAAAGGAGGAATGTTTTATAGATTTCCTTTTTTTACTCTTTCTATGTGTTAAGTGCTGTAGGTACTCTTCTTTCACCTTGCTTCCTCGTCTGATTCTTAAATCAGATTGAATATAAGAGGTTAATAAACTGAATAATTTAATAAATTAAATTAAAGGAATTGAGGTGCTGCATTAGCCAGCATTTGTGCCAGAACTGGAAGCAGAAAATGAAGACAGAAAGGCCTTACCCATGAGGAGAGAATTGGAACGAGTAATGGGAAACCTCCAGGCATGAGGGTCTCTTAGGAGTTTGTACCATCTATATCAAGTCTCCTGCTTTGGGTTCCTGGAGGTGAGGGGGTGTGAGAAAAGACTTAAAATACTGAGCTCTGGATAGCACAGATAATACATAATAAATACTAGGAGATATATTTTAAGAATAGTGAGCTTACTGATCTCATAATGCCAAACATCAGATCATCAGCACTGCTCTTTTTCTCCCTATTTCTTCATATTCCTCCTGTCTTCTTTGGTTCTCTGTGTATCACCTGTCTCTTGATTTCCATATTTTTCACTTCTCATTGTCTACATATCTTTTTGGAGTATGGATTTATCTTGTGCTTTTCTGTCTTCATGCAGTCCCTGAGTGACTGTGCTCAGCCTCCCCCTCAGCATCATTCCTGTATTCCCGTTTGGCCTTGAATCATCAGGACCCTAAATCGTTAGCAGGATCCATCTGGCTTCAGTTACTGCCTGACTTTGAAAAAGTACCTGTAAAAACTCTTAGGTTTTATAGAAGAGAGTGGCATTATTTCACAAAGATTATACCTGTAGCCTTAACTACACAAATGATTTTTGAGGAGTGCTCTTCCTTGAAAGTCAGAAAATGACAGAACCTGGGTTTGTGGTTGACTAAATGAACAATGCCATCTTTGCCATAGTCAGTTACTACTTACCAATTCTTAAGCAAATTTACCTAGGAAAAAATTCAAAGATACAGTGCTTCACAGATGAAAGAACACAAAGGAGTAATTAGGAGGAATCTTATCACCCAAGAAATGTTTTAGGGACTTAAGTTGATTACAAATGCAAATAAACTAGATATATACAGTGAGAACAACCCAACTAAATATAATGTAAGTTGGGCTAACCTAACTATAAATTCCTTTCTTTAATAGTTTAAACTATGTCATTATGAAGAGCTAGTCCAAGTTTTTTTGAGTTTTTGAATTGTGGGTTTAAATCAAGGAAAAAGGGAAAGAAAATCTTGAAAATACAAAAAGCACTCTGTTTAAGTTAGAGGGACTGTAATAGGTAAGCACTTTATCCAGGTCATAGGATCATCCAATTTTCTAACATTAGATAGACATGCCACTTTAATGCGGAATTCAGCATTGGGGGGAATCATGATGTAGAGAAAACATAGTCTTTATTTAAAAAGCAAAAGCCTAAAACAAGCATCAGAAAACCCACATTATAAATATATTATAAAATAAAATAAAAATAGATTTGTATTCATTGATTGTAAAATGCACTAGATACGTAAAAAGTAAACCACTAATTTTATTTTTGAGTATATGAATTAATTTGGGGGAGAATTTACATCTTAATGCTATTGAGTCTCAGTGAACCCACGAAAATACTCACTCTTTTTTTTTAGTCTTTTTTAATTTCAGAAATGTTTTATAATTTTAAGTGTATAGGTCTTACCTATATTTTGTTAAATTAATTCCTAAGTATTTTATGTTTTTTGATGCTATTATAAATTGTTTTGTACTTCCAATTGATTACTGTGGTTATATAGAAACACAATTGATTTTTGTATACTCACCTTGTGTCTTACAGCTTCGTCAAATCACTTATTGATTCTAGTAATCATTTTTCAGATTCCTTAGAATTATGTACAAAATATTTTAATTGAATAAAGACAATTTTAGTTCTTCCTTTCTAAGCTTCCTTCTATTTGTTTTTCTTGACTTATTGCACTGATTAGGACCTCCAGTACATCTATTACAATAAAGAAGAGAAGTGGTTAGAGTGAACATTCTTGCCTTGTTCCCAATATTAGGAGAACTCCCAGTATTTCACCATTGTACAGAATACTAGCTGTAGGTTTTTCATTGATCCTCTTTATCAGATTGAAGGAGTTACCTTTAATTTTTAGCTTGCTGAGAATTTTATCATGAATGGGTGCTGAATTTTGTCAGATGTTTTTCTGTACCTATTGAGATATTTATATGCTTTTTATTCTGTTAATGGCATATCATCCTTATATATTGCTGGATTTAATTTGCAATTTTGTGTCTATATTCATGAGACTGATTTTCTTTTCTAGTAATATCTTTGGCAAGTTTGGTATTAGGGTTTTGCTGGCCTAGTAAAACAATTGGCCTAGTAAAACAATTGGGGTGTACCTGCCTTTTATTTTCTGGGAAGTGTGCACAATTGTTATTATTACTTCTTTAAATGTTTCATAGAACCCACCAGTGAAGCCATCTAGGCCTGGAGTATTGTTTTGTTTTAATTACAAATTAATTTCTTTAGGAGATAACATTCTGTTCGTTTTTGTGGTTTTAATAATTTGTATTTTTCAAGGAATTTTTCACTTCATTGCAGTTACTGAATTGATTTGCATTATGTGGTTTAGAACATTATATTTGTAGGACATGAAGTGATAGCTGTCCATTTCTGACATTGGTAATTTGTGTTGTCTTTCATTTTTCTTGATCATTCTTGCTCAAGTATTAATAATTTTTTTATCTTTTCAAAAAGTCAACTTTTGATTTTAATTTTTTTCAGTTGTCCAGTCTTCATATTGGGTATTGTTTTGACTTCAAGTTCACCGACTTGTTTTTGTGCCATCTCAAATCTTCTATTAAGCTTGTCCAGTGAATTTTAAAATTTCCATGTTGAAGTAGTTCTTGAATTTTCATTTACTTCTATTTTATAGTTTCCATTTGCTACAAGTATTTCTCATCTGTTCACTTATTATAACATCCTGAACATGCTCATAATAGCTGCTTTAACATCATTATCAGTTAATTTCAACTAATCATCTTATGGTTTCTATTGACCCCCCTTTTTTTCCTGATCTTGAGTTACAGTTTCTAGCTTCTTTGCATGTTTAGTAATTTTTTATTGTATACTGGGTATAGTAGATAATATTGTGGATTATCTTTTTCTGAAGAGTATTGATTTTTGTTCTAGTAGACAACTAAATTACTGGCTGGTAAATATACACTTACTGTACAGCCCAGTTGCATTTATGGGTGTCTGTTTGTTTATTTACTTATTTATTTGGTTGCATTGGGTCTTAGTTGTGGCACGCAGGCTTTCTAGTTGTGGCACTCGGGCACTCCAGAGTGCGCAGGCTCAGTAGTTGCAGCGTACGGGCTTAGTTGCCCCGCAGCATGTGGGATCTTAGTTCCCTGACCAAGGATCAAATCCGTGTCCCCTGAATAGGAAGGCAGGTTCTTTACCACTGGACCACCAGGGAAGTCCCCATTTCTGGGTGTATATCCTAGAGAAATGAAACTTTATTCACACAGAAACCTGTACACAAATATTTATAGCAGCTTTATTCATGATAGCCCCAAATTGAAAACAACCCAAATGTACTTCAACAGGGAATGGGGAAAAAGAAACTGTGGTACCTTCAAACCATGGAGCAATAAAAAGCAACAAACTATTTGTATATGCAACATGTTGGATGGATCTCAAGGGCATTATACTGAGTGAAAAAAGCCAATACAAAATGTTTCCATACTATTTGATTCAATCTTTGTAATATTCTCAAAGTGACAAAATTTTAAAAATAGAGGGCAGATAAGTAGTTGCTAGGAGTTAAGAAAAAGGGAGTGAGGAGTGTATGATTATAAACAGCAAAAGGGAGTCTCATCTGTGGTATGGTTATATAGGGGTACTTGGATCAACCAAGGATTTGAGGAAAATTTGCATACAGAATTAAGGTCCCCCACCCCCTTACTGTACTGCCCTTCCTACCATGATTTTCTCCTCCTATTATCTAGCATTCTGTCAGCTCTGAACTACATTCTCTAATGCCTAAAGCCAGTGAGACAGTGGTTTTCTCCCTTAGGTCTAGCCTCCCAGTAGTACTTAAGGGGTATACTGGGAAGAGTTCTCTTAAGGGAAAGTCTTATAAGTATAGATCTTATTCAGTATGATTCCTTTCTTTCAGTGATCAAATTCCCTATGTTTCTGCCTGCTTTTAGTCACTTTTCAGTGTCTTTGAGTAATTTTTATTTTGTCCAGAGTTAATCATCGTTATCTGTGGGCAAGTTAGTCCAATACAGGATAGTTCATCTTTACTGGAACCAGAGCTCAATGAATTTTATTTTTAGGTATTAGGAATATAAAATTTTTGTAAACTTTTTCAATAAAAAATTTGAAAGTTAAGTATCGTAGTAACTTTAATACATAGAAGTATTACAGAAATGAAAGAAGGAATTAAATGCAAACTGAAAACATTAAAAATCAGAATTTATAGGTAAAAAGAAAGGTGAACATACAATTGCAGCCAGGAAAAATCAGGAGATTAAGGGCAGAATGCAATTATGTATTACTCAAGCAGCAGTCTTAAATAAGAATATATATCCAGGTACCAGAAGGACTTCAGTTGTAAAATCAGATCTTCATCCATCGTCTTTTGGAAGTGTTTTTCCATTTGGCCTGAAAAGTTGTATTTTCTTTTTTTTAACCGAGCATTTCTGACCTTTATTATTTCTTAGAGAATAAAATGACAATCTAACCTCCCTTCTGCTTTTATTTTTTTCTTCTCCTTTGTTTTAGTTGTTTGCATAATTGACCTTAAAAGAGGTAAGAGTGAAGAGACTCGAGCCATCTCTGGAAAATACCTTTCCCCCATTCCATTGGAAGCTACCCTCTGGAGCACCAGATTTGACCATATATGTTCTGAGGACTCACTATGAACAAAGAAGTCTCCCAGGTAGGAATTGTAGCTCTGTTTTTAAAGAGCTTTGTTTCTGCAAAAGTATGGTGTGAGAACGATTGATTACTTGTTGACTCTTATTTTTTATGGAAATATGTCTTTGATCTGAGAAGCTTCAAGGTTATTCTAAAATATGTGCTGGCATTCCTAAATTAAAATGTTAGAAAAGTTATAGATTATACTTTGTAAACCACTGTAATGCACATTGAAATTAATACTGGTTCAGATCAGTATCTAACTATGAAATGCTCAAGTCCTTACTGAATTAAAAATGGCAGCACACACTACTATATATAAAATAGATAACTAATAAGAACCTGCTGTATTGCACAGGGAACTCTACTCGATACTCTGTAATGGCCTATATGGGAAAAGAATCTAAAAAAAAAAAAAAAAAGAATGGATATATGTATATGTATAACTGATTCACTTTGCTGTACACCTAAAACTAACACAACATTGTAAATCAACTGTACTCCAATAAAAAATTTTTTTTAAATGGCAGGGGGAAAAACTATACTGAACCATCCCCAGATTTGGTCTATACATTTCTTTTTTTTTTTTTTTAACATCTTTGTTGGAGTATAATTGCTCTACAATGGTGTGTTAGTTTCTGCTTTATAACAAAGTGATGCAGCTATACATATACATATATCCCCATATCTCCATTTCTATTATAATCCAGTCATTAAATCTATTTACATCTAGCGTCCATTCTGTACATTTGAGCAGTTTTACATTGTTATTTTCTAAGAGTTTGTGAGCTAACTGAAGGAATAGAACTAGTGTATCCATGAACATGACAATGGTCATAGCAGCCTATAGTGAGAAAAATAAACATGCACCAAGCCGAGACTAGAAAGTTGAAGAGTAATCAGAAACTGGTGAACCAAGTAAGGGGAAGACTTCCAGCAGGAAGTTTTAATTGAATTATAACATATATAAATAAAAATCATAAATTTTAAGGGTATAACTCTTTTAATTAATTAATTTTATTTTTGGCTGCATTGGGTCTTCGTTGCTGCGTGCGGGCTTTCTCTAGTTGCGGGGAGCGGGGACTACTCTTTGTTATGGTGCGCGTGCTTCTCATCGCAGTGGCTTCTCTTGTTGTGGAGCGCTGGCTCTAGGTATGTGGGCTTCAGTAGTTGTGGCACAAGGGCTCAGTAGCTGTGGCTCGCAGGCTCTAGAGTACAGGCTCAGTAGTTGTGGCACACGGTCTTAGTTGCTCCGCAGCATGTGGGATCTTCCCGGACCAAGGCTTGAACCTGTGTCTGCTGCATTGGAAAGCAGATTCTTAACCACTGTGCCACCAGGGAAGCCCTAAGGGTATAACTCTTGAGTTATCATGTACTGAATGTATTTGTGTAAATGCCATCCAGGTTAAGAAGTAGAACAATATTAGTATCCCAGTAAACCACTCCCATCTCTGACTCATTGCACACCCACCCACTTTTTTAAAAAAATAAATTTATTTATTTGTTTGTTTATTTGTTTATTTATTTATGGCTGTGTTGGGTCTTCGTTGCTGCGTGTGGGCTTTCTCTAGTTGCGGCGAGCGGGGGCTACTCTTCATTGCGCTGTGTGGGCTTCTCATTGCGGTGGCTTCTCTGTTGCGGAGCACGGGCTCTAGATGCGCAGGCTTCAGTAGCTGTGGCACGTGGGCTCAATAGCTGTGGCTTGCAGGCTCTAGAGCGCAGGCTTAGTAGTTGTGGCACACGGGCTTAGTTGCTCCGTGGCATGTGGGATCTTCCCGGACCAGGGCTCGAACCCGTGTCCCCTGCATTGGCAGGTGGGTTCTTAACCGCTGTGTAACCAGGGAAGCCCACCCACCCACTTTTAAAGGAGGAGACAGTTGTCACCCTGGAGGGTGGGGTTTAGCAATCATAGAAGTTAAAGGCAATTAAATTTGGTTGGCTGACAACCAATGCCTATGTTTGGAATAAATAATGAATTTGGGAGACGGAGGCAAGACTGAATTGGCAGAGAACTTTAAAGCAAGGACTGGTGGTGCAGCATGATTTGAGAAGATACTCATTTGATCCTACTACCTCTCTCTTTAAAATCTCATTGGTTTCCGGAACGAACACGCTCCAGATTTATGGCTTTTATTAACTGGTGATACATTGTATTTATTAACTTAAGGTTTCTGTTGTTTGAAATCAGACTGTTGATTCTCAATAAGGAGAGAGAAATAAGTTAATAAGCATTCTGATTATTAAGAAAAAAGTTTTGCAGAGTAGGATGTATTATAATTAAGAGAAATTTTAATCATGTAGGAGAGTCCTCTCTTTAAGAGTTTTTAGACAGAAATGTTCATACCTGGACTTTATGAAAGAGAAAGGGAGAGAAAATAGATTAGTATCTAGTGATTGAACTCTGGGCTGGGTGTCTTTTTCTTTAACTCATTGTTCAGTGAGTGACTCTGAGAAAGTCATGTTTTCTTCATGTCACAATGAAAGTTTTTACCTTTTATATTTCTCCTTAACATTTATTCAAACCAACTTTAAACATACCAAATAGCTGCAAGATTTGTAGATTGCACACCTATGTGCCCATTGCCCAGTTTCACCAGTTGTAAACATTTTGTTACATTTGCTTTCTCTCTCTGTATGTATTTACTGCTACTTCTCTTGCCCCTCCTCCTCCATCACCGTTATGATGATGATGAATCACAGTTGAGAGTAAGTCGTAGACATTTATGATCTTTTACTCCTAATATCTCCTACTTAACCACAATATAATAATCAAATTCAGGAAACTTAACATTTTCATTATTATTATCTAATATATGGTCTATATTACAATTTAATCAGTTGTCTAATCGAGAATCATACATTGCATAATTGTCACATCTCTTTGGTTCCTTTAACCTGGAATAGTTTACAGCTCTTCTTTGTCTTCCATGATATTGACATTTTGAAAAAGTATAGGCCAGCTGTTTTGTACAGTGGCACTCATTTTGAGCTTGTCTGTCTCCGTCTATGTTCCTTTCTAAAGAGACTATGATATGGGACTTTGGAGATTCATGGTTTTGTTACTGAGAATCTTACCCGGTAGAACGAAGCCCATGAAGATTTTTTTCAGGAGAAAGTCCGTTAAAACATGATAGGATCCCAAAATTCCAGAAGGTAGATTCCTAAAGATGATTTATTTAGATGTTATTGAAAGGAATTTTATGTATGTGTGCATATGTATACATATAATCTTAGAATCCAAGATTTATAAACTTTTGGACAAATTAAAGGCAGAACTTTAGATTTTGAAGGAATAGTACATTTACGTTTTAAGGTGAATCACATCTTATAAGAAATAATTGGTTTTATTTGTAATGACCATAGAAGATAAGTCAGGATTAGGTGTATGATTAATTTTATTTATTTCTATGTGATGTTTGGGTGAAGAATTAGAAAGATTCTCTTTTCGTGTGTTTGAGAACTTTGTAAATAACCACCCAGGATTTTTAGATGTGGTATAACTTAATGTCAGCTTTTCTGAAGACTTTCCTAATGAAGAAGCATTTTAGTGTAGAGGTAAAAGCAAAATTTAGAATCTATTGTTGACTTTCCTACTTATCAGTATGTAAGGTTAGGTTATATAGGTTAGTTATATAAGTTAAAACATAGCCAGATTCTGGAACCAAATTACCTAAGAATTGGTCATTTGATTTCTACCTCTGCTACTTATGATGTTGGGCAGATTAAGTAACCTCTCTGTGCCTTGGTCTCCTCATCTCTAAAATGGATTATAATACTACATACCTCATATCTTATGAGTAAATGCATTAGTAAGGTTTATAAGTAAATACTATGTTAGATGCTTAGAATGGCACATAGTAAATCCTATAAAAGTGTTAGTCATCATCATTGTTGTCATCATCAGCCCATAGGTTCTCTATTAGTAAGATAAAACCATTGAACTCAGTCAGTGATTCTGTAAAGTGGAGATAATAATAATACACACTTCATAGGGCAGTTGTGAGGAATCAATGAGTTCATATATGTGAGATACATAAACACTCAATATATATTATTACATTGTCATATCCTTTAATTGAATACATATTAATGGGCCTACGTTTTTCTGTGAACCTTTTTATTATTTTGTTCCTCTCAAATTCTTTTTTACTACTAACTTTATACTGTAAAAGTGGAAATAGGCAGGATAGGCATTTTGTATGTGCTAAGTAGTCTATAGTCAAAAAGTTGAGAAGCACTGTATGAGATGACAATTGTTAGGATCCCTCTTCTGAAATTTTATAAGTCTGAGTCTCCAGTTTAAAATTTATAAGCATGATTTTCATAGTTATTATTTTATTGAGAACACTGGGAAGTGAAATTTAAGTTTCACTTGTTTAGAGTTAGTCTTTAGTTGGGTACTACACTGGAAGGGATATAGCTAGATAAATTAGTGTTTTATTGAGGAGATACTGATGTTGTTTAACCAGCTATTCACCTGAGATGCTTGGGGATTTTTTTTTTCATTTTTTCAATGGATATCAATAAAGTTTTTACCAAATATAAATGAATCAACTAAGATGACTTAGGTTTAAAGCTGGGCTTTTAAAAATGCATCTCCTTTCTATAAATGTGGGCAATGAAGATTGTAGCTAGAGTTGTACTGTGATTTAATTTCTGCGCCTTCCCCTCCTGCTGGGGAGATGATCCTGAAATTAACTGAAGGTTTAACTTGACTCGATCATTTTCTAATGCCCTCAAAATACAACTCCGTTATTTTGGCAGATTATTTTGACCCATGCAGCTCTATTATTTTGGTATTACTGCCACCTTATAACTTTAGAGATCAAATTTCAATATGATTTTTTTTTCTTTTGTTGGTTTATATATGTACATTTAACTTTTTTAGAGTGAGTTTCTGAAATGTTCGAGAGAAATTGAACCACTTCTGATCAGGGGCTTAATTCTTTATTTTAGATACTGGAGTATTTTAGATATTGGATAGAAATTGAACCACTTCTGATCAGGGGCTTAATTCTTTATTTTAGGTATTGGAGTAATAAAATAATATAAATTTACTATTTATATAGTAAATGTGGTTATTTGGTTTTGGATAATCATCTGTGGATTATCTATGTCTAATGTTGATCTTCAGTCTCGTCTGGCCCCCGCTTTAGCTGTTTTTCTGCTCATTAGTATCTGAATCTGTGAAAGAGGGTGAAGTTCGTGGAAAAAGACAGAGATTGACATTTTTGTCACTTAATTTTTGTCTCTATGACCATCATTTTCTTTTTTAAGGCTGTTACCTCTTTACTAGATTACTATAAACTGTTCTCCTGTGCACATGCAAGTAAATATCAAATACTTATTTTGTTGTTTATAGTTAAAGATAGCTATAGTCAGGAAGACTGATTTTAATCTTTTTTTTAATACCAACATATTTTTCACGTTAGAACAATGTAGAACTGATTTTTGGAAGACATGTACAGTATATCTACAATTACCCAATGTCATTTTAAAATAACTGGAATCATCTAGCTTTGTAGATTTACAAGGAAATGTTAAGGATATTTTTGCCAAACTGTTTTAATACAATAGCTGCCATAAACATGTTTCATATGCTGACTGTTTTTCCTAAATAGGAGTATTTTAACAAGGCAAATGCATATATGTGTATTTCTTATCTTAAAAAATTAAATTTTAAATAAAGTCAATATGAGGAATTTAAACTTTGGGGTTTAAAACTTATTTGGTTTTCTTCTTCTTCCTATATATTTGCTAATAGAAAACATAGAATACTTTTTAACCCTTTTTCCAAATTATTCTTTCCATTTAGAAAAAAATAATGCAGAAAAAGGAAGCATTGTCTCTTGATCTGTAGAATAAACTTTTAGTAGTAAACATAAATTTATTAAATACATTGTTTCAAATATTATATACTTTTAGAAGTTAAGTTGCCAAGTCCTTGATAATGTCTTTATTATTAGTGTAATAAATTTAGAAGAGTTTGCACAGGATTTTCTTTTACAAAAAGCACTTTAAAAAATCTCATTTTATAGAATCAATGAAATAAGATAAAATCACGTCTATTTTTAAGAACTTATTGTTTTGAATCTGTTTCTTTGCCTTTGCTTTTTATTCCTGGCCATAGCAGTTAAGATATGGGCATGTTTATGGCAGAGGCTTATGTGGCAGGGACTCTTCTCTGGGCCAGGGATAACCACGATCTGAGTTTTGGTTCCTGCTTTGTGGGTTCAGAGAGAATTCTTGTTTCCAGATGTTTAAGGAAATCCTTGTTCAGTCATTAGCTTTAAAATATCTGTTTTTTAACCAAAAAATTGGAGGCATACAAAGAAACAAAAAAAGTATGGCCCATACACAGGAAAAATAGCAGTCAGTAGAAACTGTCTTAGGAAGCCCAGATGTTGTACTTACTAAACAAAGAAGAAATAGTAGATAAGTTGGATTTCATCAAAATTAAAAACTCTTGTTCATCAGAAGTTACTATAAAGAAAGTGAAAAGATAATCCACAGAATGGGAGAAAATATTTGCAAATCATATATCTGATAAGGATCTAGACATGAATATAAAGAACTCTTTATGACTTACCAATAAAAAGACAACCCAGTTTAAAAATGGGCAAAGGACCAGAATAGGCATTTCTCCAGAGATATACAAATGGCCAAAAAGGACATGAAAAGATGCTCAAAGTCATTAGTAATTAGGGAAATGTAAATCAAAACCACAACGAGATACCATTTCACACCCACTAGGGTGGCTATAATCAAAGTAAAGTTAAAAAACCAGAAAATACCAATTTTGGGTGAGGAGGTGGAAAAATTGAAACACTTGTACATTTGATGGTGAGAATTTAAGATGGTACAGCCACTGTGGAAGACAGTTTGGCAGTTCCTCAAAAATTTAGAGTTACAATATGACCTAGTAGTTTCGTACCCAAGAGAATTGAAAACAAGTTCACACAAAAATGTGCACATAAATGTTCATAGCAGCATTGTTGTTAAATAGCCCCAGTAATGGAAAACCTAAGTGGCCATCATTTGATGAATACATAAACAAAATGTGGTATATCCAAACAATGGGAAATTATTTAACCATAAAAAGGGCAGTAGAAATCCTAAAGTCCCCATCCTTTCTTATCACATGAGAAAGAATTCAATTGTCACTGAAGTGAAAAGACAAAATTGAAAACTTTTTTTAGAGAACCCTAGGTGTCTGAGGACTCCAGTTTGGGAAACATTCTTTATGGCAGTTACCCAGTGCAGGAGCTCTTTATTTGTCACGATTTTTCCTGTGTGATATTATCAACTTGGGGAGGTTTAACTCTCAGAGTGTCCCTCTCATGTCTGTGCTTCTCTGTGCTAATTGCTTGCTAGCATTTTCAAGTATATTATTAGAGCTGTTTATTAACTAATTGTTACTTATTTTTCAAATGATGCAGTCCTCAGCTAAATCTGGGAGGTGAGTGACAAATTTCTTATGTAGAAATCTATAATTCAACTGAAATATAAAGCACTGACCTATTTCTTCAGCCCAACCTGTTTGGTTTAGTCTGGTCCATTTGAACAGAGGTAGGTGTGGTTTCTAGTTCCAAAAACTGCTCTCTAGAGAGTGCATGAGATTGTGTATAACTTAGCAACTCTTTTTAAATCAACAGCATACTTCTACTTAGAAACCTAACCTCTTTTTTTAAAAGGTGATATGTAAATTGGCTTCCTGAAACCAACATTTCTTTTCTTAATGAACCTTGTTTAAGTTCCCTTACTGCCAAATATAAAGCCATTCCACAAATAGAACAGCTGTAAAAGTTTTCACTCATCAGAGGTTTTGCATTCCACTGTTTCTTTATTGTGTTTTGTAAATAGAAAGCAGGTAATACCAGAATCATATCATCAGCAAATTGTTGGTGACTTTCTCATAGCTTCTTACTATTGGCTCTTATTTTGGTAAGCCAGATATTGAATTGCTGTTGAATTGTTGTCTGATGTCTCCTCAACCCCAGAATTTCAGATAAATTTAGCAGATGTCAGTCTCCAGCCAGTAGTCTGACTTAGCATAGTCTGGGGAATCTCATTTGAAATCCAGATTCATTTGTTGCTCAAAATTATCCGAACTGTGAGATTGTATTGCTTATGTTTACAGTTGTATAAATGCAACATATTTTTGTGTCTCTATCGTACTGTGAAATATAGTAGGAGGTTTCTCCAAAATAGATCTTAACCTTTTCAGAATTAGAAGAGATGTTCTCAAATTTCTAGACCAAGAAGGTAGTTGTTTGTTTGTTTTTTTCCATTGAAAACAGGGGAACAAGGATTTCAAGAAAGCTCAATTTCTCAATTATAGAAAAGAATTCCAAAACATTATGAAAGATTCCAGAAAATATTTAATTATAAAAAATCTAAAATATTCTTTAAAAAATTTAAATGTCATATTAGTAAAATAACTTAATTACTTAATTTATCACCTACTTTAGCTTCTATATCTTTTAGACATTATGTTACATATTGGATATACAATAAAAAGATCTAGTAACTGTTTTTGAGTTCACAATCTAGAAGAGGAGACAAACAAGAGAATTATAATTTTATAGCATATTATCATAAGAAATATATGCTCAGCAGTATTTTGAGAGCCAATAGAATTCAGATGGGTAAATTCTTAGATAGGTATAACCTAATGTCTTAGGAGGCAGGGAAGACTGGCAGCTAAGTAAAGCTGAGCATTAAGTAGGAGTTGGTTAAATTTTCTTTTGGATTTTAGCGAACTCCAAAGTCTTATCTTTCATTTTCTTTCCTGTTCATCATTTTCTTCTCTCTTTTATTTCTACTTTTGTTGAAAAATTTAGCATTGATGCTTCTTTATTATTATGAATTTATCACATAATTTCATTTTTTGTTTTAATAAACTTTGAAATATATTTATATTTTATTTCTAAGTAAAAATAAAATTAAGTGGCTTCTTTACTTCTGTGGTATCTGGTTAATCTCATTTATGTTTCTGTGACTCTCCATAGGAGAAGAAGGTAGCAGTCTTACTCATTATAGTAATATATCACTTAGCTGATTTTTCTAGTTTTGTATTTGAGAATGGATGCTAACAAAGCCATTGTCGGGTCTTTCAACATCTTTTTGGTTGTGGTGGCAAGTCTGGCATATTGACCTTTGCATTGAGGCTGTCCACCTTAAATTGTAATTATTTTCCTTGTCATATAGAGCCTTCCTCTCCCCCCGACAAGAGGTTTAATAAATGTTTTTCTATGATGACATTAATCCATAATGCAGTTCATCTCATTTGTGTATCATTAATAGAAATATGGAACTTAAAAGCCCATCATGTTTTATACATGTTGAATTTGAGGTGACGTGGGATATCCAAATGGAAATCTCCATTTGGCAGCTGGAAACTTATTTAGATACCAAATTACTGAGATCAGAAAGATGTGCTTATTGTTCATGGAGGAAGTCTTAGAATGAAAATCAGACCTTGTCATTCCTCTGTTCTTAATCCTCCAGTGACTGGCTAATTCACTCAGAGTAAAGCTAAAGTCTTTAAAATGGTTTCAGCCAAGACCTTACATGATGCAGCCTTATTGCCTGCTCCTCACTCCCCAGTTTTACCCACACTGATCTCTTTCATGTTTCTCAAAAAGCGTAGTTATGCTCCGCCCTTCAGGCTGTATGGCCCTTCCTCTGCCAGGAGCACTCTTCTTCCAGATGTCATTCTCTCTCCCTCACCTCCTTCAAGTCTTTGCTGATGTCGCACCTTCTCAGTGAGGCCCTTCCTAACTACTTTACTTAAAATTGCTGCCCCTCTCCTTCCACAAAACTAAGCCTCTGTTTTTGCCTTGTTTTCCTCCATAATACTTATCACCTTCTAATATACTCTATAATTTACTTTTTAATTTTGCTTCTCTCTCCCTCACAATAGAATGAAACTCTATGAGGACAGTGATTTTTTTATAAGTTTCATGCACAGTTGAACTCCCACTACCTAGAACAGAAGCTGGCATGTAGTAGGAGCTCAATAAATACTTTTTGCTGAGTTAACTTGGGCTACCCACATTGAGATCAATTTAAAGTTCTTGACTAATGTTTACCTTTGCTGGGAAGATGGGATAGTATCAAGGATTTTATTTTTAAAGGCTTTCCTTAGTGTTGAAACTAAAATTAACATATATAATCTATATGTGTATATAGGGACTATATGTAGTATATAATATATATAGTCTGTTTATATATTGTTTATATAGGTTGGGCTAAACTTGATTGGACAAACATTTAATCACTCATTCACCAAATTCTATAATGGACACACAATAGATGGGAACTGATGCAAACTTTGTATATTATGTTGAATGTTATCCTGTGGGCAGTGAGGATTTAGGGAAGGGTTTACAGCAAGAGATTGACATGATCAAACTTATGTTTTTGATAGCCTACTTTGGTGGCTCAGGGAGACCACCATAAAAACTGTGATGTTTTTAATAGTTCAGCAACAGGTGAGAGGAGACTATAAGAAAGGGGTGGATTTTGGAAATATTTAGGAAATAAAAATGGACACATCTTACTGTTTGCTTGCATGTGGGGTATGAGAGAAGAGGCTAGAATGACTCCAGTGTACGAACTGGGAGAAAAAAATTGCGTAAGGAGGAGATGTTAAGTTCATTTGGAAAGTTGAATTTGAAGTGCCTCTGTGACCTCTGCGTAGAGTTATCTGGCAAGGAGTGGGGTTATGGGTCTGAGACCTAGGAGATCTGGGCTAGAGATGGAGATTCAGGAGTAATTGGTTTAGAGATTTTTTCTTTTGGAACCATGTTGAGTGAGTGATATCACCCCAGAGTAATGTATAGTATGAGGAGAAAGGAGGCGTAGGACATTAGAACCATGAGGAAATCTAACCCCAAAGGATTGGGCAAAAGTACTGAGAATAAGGAAAGTAGAAAACCACACTAATTCTACTAATCTCTCAGTCTGTGGCTTAAACATCACTTCTTCAGAGAAGCCTCAGTTGATCGCCCAATTAAAATTAGGTCTCCTCTATTGTTTTTCTCTATGAACCGTATTCTTTTCCTTTACGATTTTATCACTATAAGGAAATTACATATTAATTTTGTGTTTTATTTGTTTATGTCTCCCACTCTGCGAGGGCAGGAACCTCTATTTTGCTGTCCGCGATTTGCTCAGCTCCTAGCACCGTGCCTGAGACATGATAGATGCTTGATTTATTTAAGTAAATGAGGGAAGCATAGGATCACAGACGTCAATGGATGACAATATTTCCAGAAGGAAACAGTTTCAGATGCTGCTCCAAACAGTCCAATAAAATAATAGTAATAAGTTAGCATTTATCGAGCATTAGTGAGTGGAGGAATGAAAAGTGTCCATTGTATTTGTCGGTGAGGAAGTATGGGATGAGTTATCCACTGAGTGAACACTACCCCCCTCATGGAGCTCCTAGTCTAAAGGGGAGATAATAACAATAACCAACATTCTCTAGGAACCTACAGTGCACTCTTTACATGCACTGTTCATTCAGTCCTCACAACAAATCTAAAGGTAGGTAAGTATAGTTATTATCCTTATGTTACAGATGAAGAAATAGGAGATTTAAGGAGATTAAGCACTTTGCCCAGGAACAGGCAGGTAATGATTAAGCAGGGCCTTTCTGACCCTAACGCCCATGCTTTTAACCACCATGCTGCAGTAGGGGAATTAAGCTGATTCTTTACCAGGGAAGTGATATCTTGAAAATGCCATTTGAGCAGGAATGGTTTTGCTGCTGTTTATAGGACACATTAGAAGTGAGAGTGACTGGAATTGAGAAACAAGATAGAAGGATCTTGCAGGAATCTAGAATGAGGTATTTGCTTCCAAGTAAGGATCATAACTGTATCTGAGAATGAAGAAGGAGGGGACACTGTAAGATCTCCTGTTAACGAAGAATTGACAGGACGTGGATACCGATACAAAACGAGGAGTAAAAGAGAAGAGTAAAAAATAATTACAAGATTGCGATCCTAGGAGCTGGAAAATTTCATGACCTGCACGTCTAATATGGAGAAATTAGAAATGTGCCTTTTTGGTTACATGGAATAATAAAGTCATGATTAGAGTTCTAGGTGGTATTTTTATATTGAAAAGGGGGTATGGCAATCTTTGGTACTGAGAAAGAGCTGGAGACAGAGGAAGTTTTAGGACTAGAGAAAAAGGACTTATTCTGGCATATTAATTAAAGTCATGTGAGAAATTCTTCTGGATCTCAACTTTACAAGCATGGCTGCTAACATGCAGCACTGTATTTATTTAATAATTTTAGAATTTAATGAAAAGTTAAAGGTTTTTCCCGTTTAACAAGAATTGCCTCTCCTTTTACAAGGGTAGATGGAATGGAAGAGAATAAGAGGTGTGTTGTTTGGCATTAGTAAAATCTAAGTGGTAGTGATGAGTATAAGGCCAGAGATGAGATTCCGAGTTTCGTTAGAGATTCTGTAGAGAATAGTGGTTGATAGGGACAGATCAGAAGGGATCTTTAAGTGCAGTCACTGACTGGCACAACATGTAAGAGAGAGACCTGGCTGACATGCTAGGGGAAATGACTTTGTGTTCTCTGGCATCTATAACAAGATCCTAACGTAGACTAAACATTTGATCTTTGTCGCCTGACTGCATAAGCAAAAGGTTAGGAGTATGGAATTCAAAGTTGGTAAGTACAATTCAAAATCCAAATCTAGTTCATCGCTTTAATTTTAATCATATATGTATTATTTCTTTTCCTATCAATATAAAAATCCCAAACCTTATGAGTAAAAGTTGTTTTAAGTCCTTTTCAAAATAATCTAAAATAAATAAATATAAAAAAGAATCTATCTGACTCTCACTTACACAGTTTTTACATTTACATATGAAGTGGTTTTTTCTCTTTAAAAAAATCTCATTGTCTATTTAATTATTCTAACAATATTTTCATCCTAATTGATCTCTATGATTTTATAAAGGATGACTAATTTTATTTTACAGGTATAGAAAAGAAAGTGTAGAAACACTAAATAGCTGATGACTCCTGTGCTTTTATATATAAATGTGGATGCTTTTATGATGGCTGTAATTATTCATTGAGAAACCACAGTGTTTAGATATATTCTAACACAAGGGAGCTTCCTATTCCCAGAGTTGGATAGTTCATTAGGGTAGATTTCTTACTGTTTTCCTTCCTTTTTAGGTGTGAAGTTTTTCAACATGAGTGGCCTTGGGGACAGTTCATCTGACCCTGCTAACCCAGACTCACATAAGCGAAAAGGATCGCCATGTGACACACTGGCATCAAGGTAGGAACACTCTTTTTCTTAGTCTGTTTCTGGCAGAGCTGCTTTATCATTTTCATTGTCACTTTATTGTCATTGTCATTTTCATTTCACTTTAGAGCTTTTGCTTCATCTACTCCAAGTTTACCAGCCTTCTCTGAGTCCCTCATACTTACCATGTTCTCTTCCTTCCCCAGGGCCTTTACACATGCTGCTCCCTCAACCAGCTTGCTCCCTCTAGATTTCCTGTAGTCAACACCTATGCATTCTCCAAATACCAGTTTAGTCATTACTTTCTTTTTTTTTTTTTATTTATTTATTTAATTTATTTATTTTTGGCTGCATTGGGTCTTTATTGCTGCATGCAGGCTCTCTCTAGTTGCAGTGAGCGGGGGCTACTCTTTGTTGTGGTGCGCAGGCTTCTCATTGTGGTGGCGTCCCTTGTTGCGGAGCGTGGGCTCTAGGCGCGCAGGCTTCAGTAGTTGTAGCACGCGGGCTCAGTAGTTGTGGCGCGCGGGCTCTAGAGCACAGGCTCAGTAGTTGTGGCTCACGGGCTTAGTTGCTCCGTGACATGTGGGATCTTCCCGGACCAGGGCTGGAGCCCCTGTCCCCTGCATTGGCAGGGGATTCTTAACCACTGTGCTACCAGGGAAGCCCTAGTCATTACTTTCTTAAAGGGAGCCTTCTCTTCCTTCCATTAACTATTAGGTCAAATCTCCCCCATTTGTATCTATTTCACATGTATTTTTATAGCTATAATCTGTAATTTCAGGTTTATATTAGTTTGTGTGCTTATTTCATGAGTTCTCTACTACAGGCTAAGCTGCCATTTGGTAAGAACTTTGTCCTTACTCACCATTTTATCCCTAGTTCCTAGCACAATGTTTAACATATATAGTAAGGACACAGAAAATATTTAATATTCAAATGAATAAATGAATCCATTGTACATCTTTAACTGCTATTTCAGTATATTATGGTATTAGTGGAACAAAGAAAAAAGTTGTTAATATCAGGATTTTAAAGAATGAATATCTGTGGAATTAAATATTTGTTGTTAATAAGGAATGTGGTCATCAAATAGGCAAAAGAGAATTATTGCTAAGGAGACTGTAATAAATGCCAGATAGAGAAGGAACCTCAATCAGATCAAAACAGCAGCTTTCCTACCTGAGAGAAGAGTGGGGATTTTATTCCATTCACCTTCAAGGATCTGGAGCAAGGTTTCTCAACCTCCACACTGTTGACATTGTGGGCAAGAAGCTATCCTGCATATTGTAGGATGTTTGGCAGGGTCCCTGGCTTCTGCACACTAGATGCCAAATAGCATCTTTATATCAATTATGATAACCAAAATGTCCTACCAGTTGTGATAACCAAAAAAGTCTCCAAACATTGTCAGATATCCCTGGGGACAGGGAAAGCAATATGGCCCCCAGTTGATAATCATTGATGTAGAGCGTAAAACGGCAGAAGACTCTTCTGTCATTGGATTACATGCTTTTTCTCATGGGAGGACAAAGAAAGAATTTTTACAGGAGAGTGCCAGGGCTTCAGGTTGGGGAAAGAAAAGTGACTACTTCTCTTAATCAGTTCAGAGAACTGTTACTGAGCGATGATAACCTAAGTACTCATAATCATAGGTAAGTGTCCAGAAGCTAGGAGGAATGCTGATATCAATGCAATTCAGTTTGTGTTGTCAGAGTTAATGTTCTTGTCTATTTCTATATATGTCAGTCCTTCTTAATTTAAGAATAAATAGATAAAACTATTGTATTTTACTTTAAATTTTTATTTGGGGAAAATTTTTTAACCTATAAAAGAATAGAGACTAGGAAACGATGTATACCCACCACATATAAACCACGTATTTGCAGTTTTGTTCAAATAAAAGTAGTAAGATGATTAATGATAAAATTGATTTGTCTCTAATTCTTTCAATCTGTTTTTAATGATTATGCATATATAAGTATCTGTGAACAATATAGAATGTTTATTAAATTTATATATTATATAATACTATGTGTATTTTTCTACAGTATACTTTTCAGCATGGATCTTTAGACATAAAGATAAATAGATTTATTCAGTTCTGTTAACTTTTGATAAGTATTGTATTACACGAATATACCGTATTTGAGAAATCTGTTTCCCTACAGATAGACATTTCCTATGGGTAAACAACCATTCTGTTACAAATTTTCATTCTGAACAGCCAGTAGTATTACAGTGAACATGAACATCCTCGTACACACCTCCTGTTTTAGGAAGAGTTTCTTTAGGATCTGTGTACATTTTTATGTTAACTGGGTAATTATCACATTGTTCTTTAAATGATAAGCATTGAGAGTTCCCTTTTTCTTGCATTCTCCGCACTTTAACTTTTTGCCAACCTGATGGGTGTGGGGTTATAATTTTAAGTACGTTATAAGAATCAAGACTTTATCAGATTTCTAATTATAATTTATTTGAACTCTGGTGTAGTATGCCTGCTTAATTTACAACAAACTTATTTGAAAATTCAGATTTTCTATTTTAAGGAATTATTATTTAGAACATCTAATAATTTCAAATGCAGCTAGTATATGTACTGTCTGCTTCTTTTTGATATCGAGTATTTATTTGAAATATTCAATGTATATACATCATTGAGGGAATACATCTGTGATAGCAGTCATTCTCTTTATGTTTTTTAGCCAGAATTGTTTTCTGCACCTTGGTATTTTGTAATATTTGTTTTTTAGATACAATTTTAAATTGTTTTCTAAATCTGGTTTTATATTCTGGATAAAAACAGGAATCTCTGCAAATATGTAAATATTAAATACTTGATCAGAGAAGGAAATATGGTGGTAGAAAGTACAGTAACTGGATTTCCTTTGTGTAACAGCACTGAAAAGAGGCGCAGGGAGCAAGAAAATAAATATTTAGAAGAGCTAGCTGAGTTATTGTCTGCCAACATCAGTGACATTGACAGCTTGAGTGTAAAACCAGACAAATGCAAGATATTGAAGAAGACAGTCGATCAGATACAGCTAATGAAGAGAATGGAACAAGGTAAAAAAATGAACAAAAAAACCCCTGTGACTGTGTGCTTTGTTATTAAGACATTTATAATATGTGATTTTATTTTTTATCATGAAGAAATTGCATTCAATTTTGTAATTTTATTAAAGGAACATTTTTGTTTAGATGCTATTTATTTTAGAATGTGAATCTGAGACCCTTCTTTTACAACAAAGTGGCTTATTATTTTGAGAACTGGTTGCCTTGAAAGGTTATGAGACCCAGTATCATAGCGGATTAAGTCAGGAGATACAAGTTGTGGTATCAGACCTGAGGCTCTGGCATAGGGTTGAAAGACAGCAACTCAGAGGTAGGAAAGTCCCTCCATCTGAGTTATAAGTTTATCTCTACCTGGGCTCTGGGTGGGGGAAACAGCCTTCTCTGAGAAAACCCTGATTTATTTTTATGGTTCATATTTATACTATTCATATTTACTGGGGACCCAACACCACACAACTCCTGGGTTGCCTACCAGAAACAAAGGCAAAGCACTTTGAAGGAACATAACCACACCTCGCCCTGTCAGATTCCCAAAGAAAAAGTGCTTCTGAGGGAGATTTTATGCTATAAACTTATATAACATAGGAGGAAATAATCTACAGTGAGTAAGAACACAAATAACAAACAGAAGGAATAGACCCCAAAGAACTTCAGATTAATAGCAGCAATGTTAAAAAGACTATGAACAAATAGTATGTTTTAAATGGTTGAGGTGATAGGCTTTTAAGATTTTAGGAGCTGGATAGTCTAGTGACAACTGATTTAGCAGACAGGAAAAACAGGTATTGTAGGTCTGCAGAGGGGATAGCCAACAAGAGGCTGTATGGCACCTTCCCTGCTCAATCTGGAAACTCTGACAGCCTGGCTCATACTCCCTCAGCTGAAAATGGGAGGATTCCTCTGGGGCAATTGAGCAGTCCAAAGGGAAAGATACACAGACACTGACAGTTGGAATTGATCCCCCAAGTGAAAAAATCAGCTCCTTGCTCTGTCCCCACACTTCACACAACTGCCAGTCAGGATTTTAGTACCTCACTCTTTAATATGAATAAAAATCCAGATATTTGAAGAAAGTCTTTTTATAAAAGAGAATAAATCAAGCAAACGAACAGAATAAAGGGAACTCAGAGGAAGCAGAGACAATGCAGGGAGCAAAAGAAAATGTAAAGCCATCAAACAGTCCCTCAGAGACAAAAAGGAGGATATTTCATCTATGAAACAAGAATAAGATGCTATAAAATGAAACATTGGAACTTAAAATCAGGATAGCTGAAAAAAACTTTACCTCATTACCTTATTTTCTCATACTCTCTGCCCCAAGCATTCCAGGAACACTCTGCCTCAGGTGTTTGCACTTGCTGTTCTCTCTGTCTGGAATTCTCTTCCCTGGATATACACAAGGCTCACTCCTGCATCCCTTTTATGTGTTGGTTCAAATATTTTTTCTCAATGAACTTGTCCCTCACTAACCTATCTAAGACACACATACACACACACACACACACACACACCTCTCTACATCTTCCTTGATTTATTTTCCCCACAGTATTTTTTACATCTAACATATTACACATTGTATTTGTTTATTGCCTGCCTACCCCCACTAGAGCTTCATGAGGGCAAGGATTTTTGTTTGTTCACCATTGTATCCTTAATACCTGTAGCAGTTCCTGGGTACATAGTAGACTTTCAATGAATATTTGTTGAATAAAAAGATAAAGCGTTGAAAGATAATTTGAAGAAATCCCATAGAAAGTAAAATAAAAAGACAAGTAAAGGAAAACAAGAGAAAGATAGAAATGTGTAGGATTAGTTCAGGAGGTATAACACATCATTAGTCCCAGAAAAAAAAAAAAAAAAACCAGACCAAATAGAAGGGAAGAAATTATAAGAAATAATGCAGAGAAACAAAAACCAAAAAATTCTCAGAATTAGGAGATATGGGTTCCCAGATGGAAAGCACCCATGTAGTGCACAGCACAATGAATAAAAAAGAAAGAAAAAAAACCTCACACCAATGCACAATTTCTAGGCACCAGAAAGAAAAAAACAAGAGAGAGGAAAAAACAGACACATACTAGATTACTTTCAGGAGGGTCCGGATTTCTAAATAGGAACACTGAAAATGAGTATCCTGGACCTAGTGTTCTGTGTTCATCCAAATGAAGTATGAGTGCAAAATAAAGACATTTTCAGACACCTGAAGCCTCAAGAATGTTATCTGCTGTGTACTTTTTTTCAGAAATATCTATCAAGACCAAGGTAGTAAACCAAGAAAGAAAAACATAGGATCTTAGCCCAGGGAAACCATGAAATCTTAACAAAAGAAAGGTAGAAGGAGACCCAGGGTTACAGTTGAGCAGCAGACTAAAGAAGTAGCCAGTCCCAGTGGGAGCAGGTGGATAGAGGACTCTAGGAGGAATATTTCCATGGGGAAAAAAATGGAACACATAGAGTGTATGATGACTGACCAAACTGAGAGGACTTTTTTAGTCTGGAGGAGAGTTTAGAGATGAATCAAACTTCACAGAAAAACTAAAACATGAAATATGAGAATTGTAAATTATAGCACATACCTTGACTCATTTGTGAACTATATTTATATGGCCATAGTAACATATATACTAAATACTGACTGCTCTAAAAATTATTGTAACTATACTGGGAGGATGGGAAGAGGGGATATGTATGTGTGTCTAGATGGTTGATGTAAGTAAGTTAAATTCTTACCTTTTATGATGGCACGTTAATAGATTATGTCTAACATGGGCACAGTCAGGATATAGCAAATAAGCATGTTATTGAGAAATGTGGAATGTATTAGTTAGGATACAGGCAAGGCTACTGTAGCAAGAGACCCAAAGTACAGTGGCTTTAACAAGGTAGTCTAGGTGTGTGTCAGAGGTTCAGATTCCTTCCATCTGTTTTGCTGTGCCATTCCTAGGGTATTGCCCTTACCCATGTGGTCAAACATGGCTCACCTGTACGTGTTCCTGATGACAGGAAAGGGAAAGAAGAAAACAGGAAGGCATGCTTCTGTCCCTTTAAGGACAAGACTCTGTCCTTGCGTGTCTCATCTGTTCACATGCCTTAGGCCAGTCATATAGCCACTCCTGCCTTGGGTTTTGCCTAAAATTTTGTTTGCTGTGCTTTTCATGCATAGTTACTTAATGTACTTGGACTTGATGGTTTATGTTTTTTTGGAACTGTTTAAGAAACAAAACCTGTCTTAATGTTAGAAACACATGAAATGATGAAGGAAGTACATCTTAGAACTAAATGAGAAACTCCTATACCATAGTAATTTAAAAATAAATAACCCAATTAATTAATGGGCAAAGGCTCTGGATAGACATTTCTCTAAAGAAAATACACAAATGACCAATAAGCACATGAAAAACATACTCAATATTATTAGCCATCAGAAAAATACAAATCAAAACCACAATGAGAGACCACTTTACACTTGCTAGGGTGGCTACAATCAAAAAGACAGATAGTAACAAGTGTTGGTAAGGATGGGAGAAATTGTAACCCTCATACAGTGCTGGTGAGAGTGTAAAATTGTGCATCCACTTCGGAAAACAGCCCAGTAGTTTCTCAAAATATTAAAGATAAAGTTATCATGTGGCCCAGCAAGTCCACTTGCAGGCATATACCCAAGAGAAATGAAAAGTTGTACACAAATGTTCATAACATCATTATTCATAAATAGCCAATAAGTGGAAGCAAAAGTATATCTATCAACTGATCAATGGGTAAATAAAATGAGGTATACCTATACACTGGAATATTATTTAGCAATAAAAAAGAGTGAAGTACTGATAAATGCTTCAACATAGATGAATCTTGAAAACATTACACTAAGCAAAAGAAGCCAGTCACAAAGGACCACATATTATATGATTCCATTTATATAAAATGTCAAAAATAGGCAAATCTATAGAGACAGAAAGTAGATTGGTGGTTGCCTTGGGCTTGGGAGTGTTGGGAAGATGAGGAATGACTGCTAAAGGGTATGGGGTTTCTTTTTGGGTTGATGAAAGTGTTCTAAAATTTATTGTGATGGTGGCTGCACAACTCTGTGAATACACTAAAAACCACTGAATTGTATGTTTTAAATCCATGAATGGTATGCTGTGTGAATTGTAGCTCAGTAAAGCTGTTATTATAAATACTATATGAGATAACATTTTACACCCATTAGGTTCGCAAAAATTAAAAGCTGTGCTGATATCAAGTGTCAGCATACAGAAAAACAATAACCCTTGTATGTTACTGGTGGTACAACCTCTTTGGAGAGTAATTTGTCGAACTTAGTAATGTTGAAAATACACAGACCCTGTGATCCAGCAATTTCACTTCTAATATTTACCCTAAGAAACTGTCACAAATGTGCAAAAGAGGAAATACTGAACATAGTTTATTACAGCATTGTAAGAAGTCAAAAGGTCTAACAGTAGGGGACTAGGAAATCAACTGTGGGTTATTCATATACTATATAGCAGTTCAAATGAGTGTATGAAATTTATATGTATCAGTATAGTTAAATCTCGAACATAATATTGAGTGGAAAAAGTTGAAAAAGTCTATATATTTTTATGTAAACATTAAAACACGAAACAATAATATATTTGTAAAAATCATGCATATGTAGTTGAAGTATAAAAACATTCTTAGAAATGTTTATGCTGAACTCAGAACACTGGTTACTTCTGAAAACGGACAGAGGAGGAATAGTGGTAGAGCTGTAGCTCTATTTGTAGCATTTTATTTATTTAAAAAGGAAAGACTGGAAGCAAATAATGTTAACATCTGTGAAAAATGAATGGTGGCTGTGTGACTGTATGCTATGCCACTTTCTGTGTTTTTTGTAATATTTGAAATATTTCATATTTTAAAGTGAAAAAAATGAATCTCTATATTCAATAATACTGTATTTGCTTTTTGGTGAGCTAATTAGTCTGACAGATTGGAAACTTTTATATAAGTATGCTGCTGCTTTAAGATGATGGATGGATTTTTCAACATCACCACACAAAAGAATTCTAAATCGTTTAGCAGTTGCAGTTTTATCAATCAGATCATCATGACATGAAGGTGAAAAGTTAGGTATTTCAACGCAGGCTCACAGAATCGTACCTTCACTCTCTCTTCAATGGCAGTTGATCAAATCAGAGAAGGAGAAAGATGGAGGAAATAATTATTCTTTTACAATTTACTTATTTCTTAAAAATTTTTGATGTAGACTTTTTTTTAAAAGGCTGTATATTTTTATATTTTTTCCATTTGTTGGAACACTGGACTTGGTCAGAATTCAAATCCTCCTGCTGCCATTTATTAGTTATATGATTTGAGACACATTATTTAACCTTTGTGAACCTCAATTTCATTATCCATAAAATGAGTATAATTAAGATTTAATGTGAAAGTGCCTAGATAATGAATAAATATTATTTGAATCTGAAATTAGGTGAATTCATGTCTTAATAAACTTGCCATTATGGAAATGAGCTCTTTTTGGATGTGACTTGTTTGCTGCTTTGTTACAGAGAAATCAACAACTGATGATGAAGTACAGAAGTCAGACATCTCGTCGAGTAGTCAAGGAGTGATAGAAAAGGAATCCTTGGGACCTCTTCTTTTGGAGGTAGCTGTTCTCATTGACTCAGAAAGTGATCAGAATCTTTTTTCTACCCAATTTGGTTTTTTTCTTTATCTTCTTTTATGTTTTAACATCCAATTAATAAATTGTAAAACAGAGTAAAGTTTTAAGGAACTTTTAATAATTATTTTATTTTAGAAACTATTTTGACCATTGTTACTATTTCAAAATTAAATGTGAATAATGAACATGAGAAATTTTCATAAAGATGCTACCAGAAAACTACTAGAGCTAATCGATAAATTTGGTAAAGTGAGCAGGATACAAAATTAATGCAAAGAAATCTCTTGCATTCCTGTACACTAATGATGAAAAATCTGAAAGAGAAATTAAGGAAACACTCCCATTTACCATTGCAACAAAAAGAATAAAATACCTAGGAATAAACCTACCTAAGGAGACAAAAGACCTGTATGCAGAAAACTATAAGACACTGATGAAAGAAATTTTAGGTGATACAAACAGATGGAGAGATATACCATGTTCTTGGATTGGAAGAATCAACATTGTGAAAATGACTCTACTACCCAAAGCAATCTACAGATTCAATGCAATCCCTATCAAACTACCAATGGCATTTTTCACAGAACTAGAACAAAAAATTTCACAATTTGTATGGAAATACAAAAGACCCCGAATAGCCAAAGCCATCTTGAGAAAGAAAAACGGAGCTGGAGGAATCAGGCTCCCGGACTTCAGACTATACTACAAAGCTACAGTAATCAAGACGGTATGGTACTGGCACAAAAACAGAAATATAGATCAATGGAACAGGATAGAAAGCCCAGAGATAAACCCACGCACATATGGTCACCTTATCTTTGATAAACGAGGCAAGAATATACAATGGAGAAAAGACAGCCTCTTCAATAAGTGGTGCTGGGAAAACTGGACAGCTTCATGTAAAAGACTGAAATTAGAACACTCCCTAACACCATACACAAAAATAAACTCAAAATGAATTAAAGACCTAAATGTAAGGCCAGACACCATCAAACTCTTAGAGGAAAACATAGGCAGAAAACTCTTTGACATAAATTGCAGCAAGATCTTTTTTGACCCACCTCCTAGAGAAAGGGAAATAAAAACAAAAATAAACAAATGGGACCTAATGAAACTTAAAAGCTTTTGCACAGCAAAGGAAAACATAAACAAGACGAAAAGACAACCCTCAGAATGGGAGAAAATATTTGCAAATGAAGCAACTGACAAAGGATTAATTTCCAAAATTTACAAGCAGCTCATGCAGTTCAGTATCAAGAAAACAAACAACCCGATCCAAAAATGGGCAGAAGACCTAAATAGACATTTCTCCAAAGAAGATATACAGATTGCCAACAAACACACGAAGGGATGTTCAACATCACTAATATTAGAGAAATGCAAATCAAAACTACAATGAGGTATCACCTCACACCAGTTAGAATGGGCATCATCAGAAAATCTACAAACAACAAATGCTGGGGAGGGTGTGGAGAAAAGGGAACCCTCTTGCACTGTTGATGGGAATGTAAATTGATACAGCCACTATGGAGAACAGTATGGAGGTTCCTTAAAAAACTAAAAATAGAATTACCACATGACCCACCAATCCCACTACTGGGTATATACCCAAAGAAAACCATAATTCATAAAGACACATGCACCCCAATGTTCACTGCAGCACTATTTACAATAGGCAGGACATGGAAGCAACCTAAATGCCCAGAGACAGACAAATGGATAAAGAAGATGTGGTACATATATACAATGCAATATTACTCAGCCATAAAAAGGAATGAAATTGAGTTATTTGTAGTGAGGTGGATGGACCTAGAGTCTGTCATACAGAGTGAAGTAAGTCAGAAAGAGAAAAACAAATACCGTATGCTAACACATATATATGGAATCTAAAAAAAAAAAAAAATGGTTCTGAAGAACCTAGGGGCAGGACAGGAATAAAGACTCAGACATGGAGAATGGACTTGAGGAAATGGGGAGGGGGAAGGATAAGCTGGGATGAAGTGAGAGTGGCATTGACATATGTACGGTACCAAATGTAAAATAGATAGCTAGTGGGAAGCAGCCGCATAGCACAGAGAGATCAGCTTGGTGCTTTGTGACCACCTAGAGGGGTGGGATAGGGAGGATGGGAGGGAGACGCAAGAGGGAGGAGATACGGGGATATATGTATATGTATAGCTGATTCACTTTGTTATAAAGCAGAAACTAGCACACCGTTGTAAAGCAATTATACTCTAATAAAGATGTTAAAAAAGAAAAAGAAATTTTGATAAAGGCATTCTAATGGTCAGATGGAAAACTGAAGACAACTGTCTGGCTTTGCTACTTCTTTATTATAGTTAGGACTAGTTGGGAAAATAAAACTTTTAGAATTATTTAGTTAGTGCTAATTTCTACTGTAGAATTTCACTTTTGAGTAAGGGATGCCTCAGTTTATTACAGTAGGTGTTTTCCTGACCAAAATTTTTTAACTATTTATGTAGACATTGGAAGAGAACTTACTATTTTAACAACTCTGTCAAATTTTTTAAAATGAAGAACTTTTAATCTTGAATTACTTTGTAATTACTGTGTAATTTTCACCTGTTTTTTTCCTATCTAATCTTTCCTCCCTCTGTTCTCGAAACAGATGTTTTGTTTCCAAGCAGGCTCATCACCTTAAGTACTCCTTCTTCATACATGAATGTTTAAAAACACATACATGTGTGTATATATACACACTCATTCCCCACAAATTAGGCTTTTCCATCTCTAGGCCTAATTTTATTTTTTTGTATATGTATGTTTATTATATACATGCATATACTTAAATATAAATATGTGTATTTAAATCATACATGTATTTTAAAATAAATATCTATATAAATAAAATAAATTCTCCTTTCCTGTCCTACCTCAAGGCCCTTCTTTCTGGTGAAGTCTTCCTAACACTCAAACTTGTATTAGGTCTCTTGATTTTCTAACTCCTTTATACATTTTTTTCCTACTACCCTAACTATTCTTCTGTTTTTGTATGAACCATAATTCCCTCTACCAACACCGCTAACGTGAGAACATTCTCAAAATTTAGTGCTTGGTTTTTTAGCCCAAGTAATATCATTTGCTTCATCTTTTATCTCTTTAGAGATGACTCTCAAATATGTACTTCTTGCTTTAACCTCTTTCCGAACTCTATTCCTGTACTTTTAACAGGCTGCTAAATATTTTTGACTCTCCTGTTAGCAAGTTCCCCCTCAAAACCTAAATTCCTTTTTCCCCTCCAAGTTATACAAGCGCTTTGTTACTTTAGGCTGTTGGTTTTAATGATTTTTATTAGGGGAATGAGCACATATTTTATAGTGTTGTAAAATATAAAAAACATTGGCCATTGAAGCTGGATAGAAACTACTCTCTGGGTGAGTGTATAACATATAACTGGGAGAGGGGAAAGCCACCACATGTGATGGACTCTGATGTTTTTATTCTTTTCACAACCCATTAAATTGATTGCACGACACATGACTGCCTTTTGGAAATAGTGTTAAAATAAGTATAGTAAAAATGTTAATGGTAGAATCTGTGTGGTGGATATACAGATGTTCACTACAAAATTATTTCAACTTTGCTATATTTTAAATTTTTTAATATAAGCCATTAGTGGAAAATAAGTTAAAGAAAGAAAAGTACTTTAGGCTCATTTCCCGCTATCCCATCTCTTCCCCGGCCTTGGTTCCTGTCCCCATCCTGCTACTTGGTTACACTTGGGCCCTTCCCATCCTAGGATGAGACCTGACCCATCCTAGCACTTATTGCTTATCTCCTCTACTCTGCAGGATATCAGTAGACTAGTATCTTCATATCTTCTAGTTTTTCTGTGGCGGTTCTGTCTGCCTTCTCAGTGTCCCTAAGTGTAAAACTGGCCTAAGAACTTTATATCTCCTTTCAATTCATTAAGTATTTATGAAATGTATTTTCTGCATATAATGCCATTTGAGATACTGAAAAAGTATAAGGTATAGAGGTCCTTGAGATTTGTGGAGTTCCTGTAGAGAAGTGGTAGTCATTTAAATCCCAGTTTTACCACAGGTTCTTCAGAAACCACAGAGATCAACAAGGAGAGCAAATAGATGATCCACAAACTGAAAACAGCACAACTGGAGCCAGAGAATACTACTACTGCTTTAATTTACATTGACATTTGTTATTTCTGTGTAAGAAAAATCTATAACACTTGAAAACGACAGGAAAACATCCATTCAAAACTGCTCTAAGAAGAAAGCATTTTTTTTTAGATGATGAAATTATTACCCTGAAAACCACTATGAATCAAAGGAAAACTGTAACACAACATTACACGTGAATTACATGTCATTAGGCATTTTCATATATGAAAACACACATCAAATTAGAAGTTCCAAAAACTCAGAATAGAAATGTATTTACGTTCTTGACTTCAAGGAGCTAATGATATTTTTATTTATGAGCTATACAGATGTGAAACTGAGACTATAAAATACAATTACTTTTATAGACTTCAAAGTTGCCTTCATTGACAACCTTTTCTAACCCTTCTTCTGTATCTCCCAATCCTGCCTCATTGCCTTAAACTTTATGAAATCTAATCCAGGGCGGCTAAGAGAAGAAGTGGTAGAAAAGCCACCACGAGATTGTTTATTGACTTATCCAGGCTGCAGTCTAGAGCTGCACTGTTCAGTAAGATAGTTACACATGGCTATTCAAAGTTAAATACAATGAAAAATTCAGACATTTTTGCTGAATGTCTGGTGAGAAAAATTCTCACCAGCCACATTTAAAATGCTCCATACCCACATGTGGTTAGTAGCTACTGTATCGGACAACACAGAAAGAGAACATTTCCATCATTGCAGAAAGTTCTATTTGACATCAGTCTAGAGGGGCCTGCTCAGGTGGAAGATCTGCACATCTAGAAGGTGACCAAATATCCACCATATTGTGAGAAATTCTCACCATACAATTTTCAATATATTTCCCCCTCCTTTTTCTTAAACATAAAAAGGTAGCACGAGTTAAGAATAAAGGTATTGGAGGTAATTTCCTCACACTTAAAGAGAGAGTGGTGGGACTTCCTTGGCGGTCCAGTGGTTGAGATGCTGCGCTTCCAGTGCATGGGGCGCAGGTTCGATCCCTGGTCAGGGAACTAAGAATCCCACATGCCGTGCGGTGTGGCCAAAACAAAAACAAAAACAAAAGAGAGAGTGGTATTAGAATTTATAGACTTTTTTTTTTTTTTTAAAGCTCCTCATTCTCCAGTGTTCTTTGCTGTCTAAGTTTCTCTACCTCCTATTCAGAGCTCTGCATTATCTGACTCTAACACTGCTTATTTCCTATTGCTCCACAAGAAAATTCTGCTTTAGTCACAGAAGTCTCCCTATACCTTGCATGTGCGTTCAGGCCTCCTTACCTCATGTTATACCATTCCTTACGTTGCTTTGTGGCTCTTGACACTGTTGACCACCCACTTCCCTCTTCCTTAAAACTCCTCATGAGCCTCTTTTATAAAACTATCTCTTTGCCTCTCTGGCTGCTCCTTAGCCTTTTCCTCAGATTTCTGTTTCTTTACCTGCCTCTTAAATGTTAGCATCCCCCAAGGTTCTGGCCTTGGCTCTTTTCCTTTTGTTTTTTATTCTGTGCACATTTCCTGGACAGTTTTATCAACATCTATGTCTCTGTCTATATGATGTGTTCATGTGTGTGTGTGTGTGTGTGTGAGTGTGTAAAATACCAATTAGGGTTTTCTGATTTGAAGCAACAGACACCAATTCTGACTAAGTTAAGCAAATGTGAATTTATTGGGATGCTATTTGGATACCACAGAACTGTGCTTAGAAATAAGGTGAAACCAAGGCATCTTATGGAGGCTAGAAAGCAGAAACTGTATGAATGGTCTCTTCAAAAGACCCATCTGGACAGTGCCCGGCTGCCAGAATGAATGTGTTCCAGCCATGTTCGTTCTTTTTGTAATTCTCAAGGCTCACATTTAGGGAGGAAGTTTCCCAATGGCCTGATTAAGAATCCCACGAGACTTTATTAAATGGGGAAGAAGTAACTCCTCAAAGGAAATCGGGTATTCTGTGGAAGGGGAAAAGATGATTGTAGTTAAACAAAAACTAAATGATACTGTATGTACCTGTAAGTCAAAAATGTCTGTCTTTAGCCCATATCTCTTTTCACAGCTTCCCTTTCATCATATCCTGTTGCCTTTTGAACATCTCTACCAGAAAGTTCCTCAGTCATTTCAAATATAACATTCCTAAAACTAAATTTATAATTGATCCCTTTATCTCCTGTTTGAAAAAAGAAGGAGCGTCAAAAAATTAAAAACTAGATTTTTTTCCCGCTTGAATCCCCTTTGTTAGGGAAAGGCACTTATCTACCAGAACCCTGAAGTCATTAATGAAGGATCACCCCAAGTGCTTGTTCCCACAGCTGCTAGAGATCACCAAATGCTGTTTGTTCTGCCTCTGTAGAGTTCTCTTCCATCACTTCCACTGCCGTTGCCTTGATTTGGGCTCGCATTTGAACTGGAGTATCACAATAGCATTGCAGTTTGTCTGCTTGCTTCCAGTGCACATGCCACACCCCCTGCCAGAAGAATCTTTGTTAAAGCAGATCGTGTCAGTCTCCTGCTTAAAAACATTGCCTTCGAGATGATCCCCGTGGCCTTTTTTTCTTTCTTTTTTTTTTTTTTGGCTTTTCCTTGAAGCTTTTTCAAAAAAACTTTTTATTGTTAAATATAACACAAATATGACAAGTACGTACAAGGTGATTTCTTCTTTCTTTTTTTAAACCTCTGAGCTGTTTCCTCTGTTTTGAATGTTCTTTCCACCCCTCGCCCACCCGAGTTACTGCTGTGTCCTTCAAGCCTCAGCTCAGGTGTCATGTGGCCTCCTCCCAGGAAACCTTACCCACAACAGTCATCCCTTTGCCCATTTGGGTGCTTCACTCTGTGCCTAACCTTTATGAATTCCTCCATTGTACTACAATGTGACTACACGTACTTGTTTTTTTCCCTTCAGAGACTATAAAATTGTTGAGAATATGTGTTTTATTCCCAGAACTTTGTCCAGTGACTGACACTTAGGTGTTAACTTAGTGAAGCTTGTGTAGTCATTTACAGTGAGGGCCCTGTGAGAAGCCCTGGCCAGTGTGAACCCTGCATTGACACCCAGCGTGGTCCTCTTCAAAGACTGATATCCTGGGTAGAGAGAAAAACCCCTCCAGCTGATGATGCTGTACAGAATGGAGTGGCATTTGTTATCATCTCCTGTGTGTAGCTCAGTGTCAGCCCAGCTGTCAGGACTTGGAGAAACAGGAAGATTCCTTCCTAGGAGCACACTTGGAAGTTAATTATATGCACAACATATGAGGGAAACTTGTAGGATAAGAACAAGTATTAGCAGGTTATATTAATCAGACACACTTTTAGAAATTAAAGATGTTTGTATATTCATAGGAGTAGTCTCAAAGGATTCCTTGAAATGTTACCAATCTCTTGGGGGTGGGATTTTGGCAGATCTTATACTATCTACTTAATTTTCATACATAAAAAAAGTTTTAAGTTATATTTCATTTATAATTAAAAAAAACAAAACATACGCCTTTCTAGCACAGGACAGGCTGTCTGTATCTCAGGAGAAGTTCAGCAGGACCTCTCTGCAACTGTGGGGCAGCCTCTGTTATCCTGCTTTCCAAGCCAACCTTTTCTGGAGAAGCTCAAAAGAAATATGATGCCCAGACTTCTCAGAGGAAACGATGAGTCCATGTAACCAAGGCCAAACAGAGACCTGGTGAAAGTTCTGTACTCCCTGTAAGGCTGACCAGCTGCATATTCCAGAAGCCAGCTACTAGAATAACTTCCCAGCTTGGCAGTGAGGTCAGGTGCAGTCAATGGGAGAACTTGGAGAAGTCCCAGAAAGTCTGTGGAAACAGGAGACTGCAGCGACTCCAGGCCTACTGCAAAGGAAGTTTAAATCCTTTGGATTTCACAAATGCCTTAAAAATAATTGCACCGAGTAGTCCAGGTGAATCCCTGGGCCTTGCTGGTGCTCGAGGTCTGCAGCACCAGCCCTGTGCCCACTGCTGGACAGTCTTCAGATTGGGCAGAGATGATCCCAGGAGTGGGTCTCAATCTCTCCCAGCCCCTCGGCAGACAGTGGATAACTTCCAGACATAGAGACAGACATGGAGAGTGAAAAAAGCAAGGGAGGGCTTCCCTGGTGGCACAGTGGTTAAGAATCCACCTGCCAATGCAGGGGACACGGGTTCGAGCCCTGGTCCGGGAAGATCCCACATGCCGTGGAGCAACTAAGCCTGTGCACCACAACTACTGAGCCTGCGCTCTAGAGCCCGTGAGCCACAACTACTGAAGCCCACATGCCTAGAGCCCGTGTTCCGCAACAAGAGAAGCCACCGCAATGAGACGTACGCGCACTACAACGAAGAGTAGCCCCCGCTCGCTGCAACTAGAGAAAGCCCGTGCGCAGCAATGAAGACCCAAGGCAGCCAAAAATAAATAAAATAATATCAATAAATTTATAAAAAAAAAAAAAAGCAAGGGAAACTGTGGCTTTGAAGATAGACAGTGTCACTAGGGAGGCAGAGAGCAAGGAGCTAAAAAGGACACCCTGAAAACTAGATGGAAAATAGAAGAAGGTAGTGCTTTAGAAGCTGGATGGTGTGGCCCTTGGAAGTGGTTCACCATGAAATGGCCAAGTTTTTTTACTTGCCTGTGTTTTGATATCACTCCTGTTTCTTGCTCTGAACTATGATACTTTGTTATACCCAAACTGTTCTTTATTAAACTCTTTTAAGAGACCAAAAAGAAAAAAGAAAGTTAAATTGTATTTACACTGATTCAATTAATAGCTAAGAACATTTTAAAGAATTTTTAGATCTTCTTTTTAAAAAATATGTCTGTATTTCAGTTATCTCTATTTTAATATAAACTGCCAGACAAATATATATACATATATATATAGATCACCTGTTATGAAATTTATAGCTAATCTGACTTTAAGAAAACAATTAGATATGAGGGTGCTTTCCTGTGCTCATCTAAATCCAAAATAGTTTACCAAAGGGTTTATCTAGTGTTGAGGTTTTTAGATTATTAATCACATCCCTCTCCTCTTTGCATTATGAACTAAATGAAAAATAGTCACAACAGTCAGGTGGAATAAAAATAGTTTTATTTCTTTTTGTTCTTGTTAAAGAAAATATTAGCAGTATTTTTAATGAGAACAATGCTGTACTTCATTATTTTTTAAAATCTTGGTTGAATGCTTTGGGATGCAGTGATTTGAAAATGTAGTTTCAAGTTCAGTTTATTTTAATATTTGGCTTAAATTATCAGCTGTAAAAAACACCTCACAAAAATGAGGTAGATACAAATGGAAAAATATATCATTGGATGAGTTTACTAAGTCATGATACTCATTTTGAAATCCTATCTACCAATTATGCAAAGGTTTTTCTTCAAATTTCAACATTTTTTTTTTTTTTTTTTTGGCCACGCTGTGCAGCTTGCAGGATCTTAGTTCCCTGACCAGGGATTGAACCCCTGCCCCGGCAATGAAAGCACCGAGTCCTAACCACTGGACCTCCAGGGAATTCCCTGAATTCCATCTTTTTTGATCTCAAATAGTGATTCTCCAAATTAATCAAAAGGAGTTGAATTTTCCTTTTTTAAAACACAGGTTTTTAAAGCCCATTGAAACTCTTATTGGAAGAATTTTGCACAGGGAAAAGGTTTTGTTTCTAAATGTTTTACACTGAGAAGATAATTTTTATAAGTGGTGTACATCATTTTCAGCAACAAAATTATGACTGTGGTAACATTTCAAAACATCCATTTTCATGTGCTGTCTCTATAGCATAAGTGTCTTTTTGAAAGCAGTTTATTTTTTATTCATTGTTAAAATTTCATCTTTACCCTGAAGGAACAAAATTAGGTGTGTTTATTATTTGGAAAATACCTGCTTAGTAGGATATTATCATTAGCACCCAGCATCATAGAAAAGGTCAGCAAACTTGGGACACTTAACCTTTTGCAAAAACAAAAATGAGTAGCCCATCAACACTGCTGGATGGCTTAAGTCTTTTGCCACCAGTAACCAGCAAACCCCTGTATGATACAAAGGGTGGTTACGTCTTGTTACAAAATTGTATAAATGTTCTACTTTTTAAAGGTCTTGTTTTTATTGCTTGTATACATTCTATAGCAAGTAAACTGTAATATGTTGCGATAAACAGAAAGATAATAAATAAGGTACCGCTGTCAACCTCTGCATTCTGGATCTTCTCTCAGATTCCGTGGTTTGTGATATGTGACTAGACTGAGTGAGGCACCAGGGTGTCAGTATGTTAATTAAGCTTAATTTCTTCCTTATGTTTTAGATTATGCTATAAATAGAGATTGCGCCTTCTTTTCCCTGCCCCCCTGTGGATATTATGTCCCCTTGGGGCATGTACATCTTCTTTTGGAGGTCTCTGGCTCCATCACAGTGCATAGAAGGCCCTCTGTGATTTGGCTCCTGTCCACCTCTCCAGACTCACTGCCTGCCTGTGCCTTGTGCTCCTGCAGCTCCAAATGGCTTTTTTGTTCCATTATGTGCCATGTTCTCTCCTCTGCCTAGAATGTTCTTGCCTCATTCCTCCTCCCCTCTTCCACTATGCCTTTTATAACTCAGATCAGGGTCTGTAAGGAGCCTTTCTTTGCCCCCCACCTCGACCCCAAATAAGTATCCTTCTTTGTGCTCACAGAGTAGTCTGTGTATGGCTCTGATACTGCATTTCTCACTGGTATTTTATTATGCTTATGTCTCTTTCCCCACTGCAAGTTCCTTGAGGGTAGACACCAGGTCTTAACCTACAGTTTACAGATGTTTATGACTGACTGAATGGGTCAGTCATTTACTTCACATTTGCTGCCATAAAATTTCTTTCCAAGGAAGACGTTTGACATATTCATTGATGCCTACTTGAAACATGAGTGTACAGTCTGTTGAAAAATCCTGTTCCCTCCACAGAGAACATGCAATGTTAAATCTTCTATTCAGTCCCCCTTTTTTTAAGTTGGCATATATTTCCAATCTCTTTTTCAGTAGAGAAATGTATATGTGTATTTTTCTTCTCTTTTTTAACCATAACCTCTTAATCGTTTTTTTGGCTTTGCAGGCTTTGGATGGATTTTTCTTTGTTGTGAACTGTGAAGGGAGAATTGTATTTGTGTCAGAAAATGTGACCAGCTACTTGGGTTACAATCAGGAGGAATTAATGAATACCAGTGTCTACAGCATACTGCATGTGGGTGATCATGCGGAATTTGTGAAGAATCTGCTACCAAAATCGCTAGGTAAAAGGAATGTGTTTTTTAAAAGAATATGAACTCTCTATAGCTTCCCTTCACATAATATATATAATATATTATTATATTTATAATATATAGTATTATCCTAATATATATAATAACATACTAAAAATATTTTAAAATTTAATTTCAGCCTGAGATTAAATATGGAGGAGGAGTGTCATCAAATAGCTGATAGAGAGCATTCCTTTTATCCTCTTCCTCTAGATTATGCCACAATTACGTGACAGTGTTAGGAGGCAGAGCAGTTAGTTGCCTTGCCACAAGAAGCTTCTGCTTGGAATTCCCTTTGTTTTCAATTTTAATTATGTACAAGGAAGATACAAATGTATATAATGTATCCTACCACCTTGCTCAAAGAAAAGAAAAAAGGGAAGGAAGGAGGGAGGAAGGGAGGGAGAGAGGAAAGAGGTTAAGGAGGGAGGAAGGAATACCCTTCATATTACATACTTATTAAAATTAACATTTTTGGATGTGAGTGGTTTCAACTCAGTAGTTCTAACTAAGTATGGTTGGATGGGTTGTTCACTGCTAAAGGAGCCTAGCCGAGAGTATGGATGGGGCCTGATTTCCAGCTTGTGTTCTGTTCACTAAACCATGTGCCTAGTCTTTAGCCTGTATGTGCTCCAAAAGTTGGGGGAGAGTCTTGGCTAGAAATCCTATGTAACTAAACGAAACATGCAAATAAAATGTTATCCATAGCTCTTAATTTTCTATGTTGTTCACTCAATGAAGTGGAAGCCTATTACTTCTTGGAAAAGAGTAGCATGTGTTTATAGTAACTGGAAGCCTGAAACAATTGTTCCTCTTAAAATCGCTAGTTTGATACTTGAGTTACCAAGGGGTCTTAATGTGTTACAGAATTCTAGAGTGTAAGTGACTTTAGAGATAATACAGTGGATTGCTTTATTTTAAAGACAAGGCAAAGATTAAGTCATTAACCCAAAACTCACAGCTAGTTCAAAGACGAACCAAGACTCCTTACTCCAGTATAGGTTTGTTTCCATGATTTCCTCTAACAGTTATAGAGTGATGAGATAGTAAAAAGGAAGGAGGTTCAACGGCGAGTCTACGGTAAGAAAACTGTTGGGAGTGGGGAGAGAATAGCTGAAAAACCCCTCTGACTGCCACCATGGTTTGAATATAACATTGTAACTGGGAAATGGTGACCCGCCACACAGTGATTCTCACTTGAAATGTACAGTTATCTTCTCTATAACTGAATTCACTTTTCTTATACTGAATCAGGTAACATTTCTGTTTTAACAGTCATTTTTATGTAATGATTACCCACTGTATTCAAGGCATTGTAGCATGCAGACTGTGTAAATAAAATAAAGAGCAAGAAAAAATGATTTAAGAAACCAAGATTGGTCTCTGTCTATTCTAAATATTTTTTTTTGAGTCACAGGCTCATTTGAAAAACTTTGACTCCTCCAACCAAAAGTGTGCACACACACACAAGCCATCCTTAAGCATCCATGCCTACCAGGTTAAAACCCTTGCCTAACAACAGACCTGTGATTTTCAGTCATTTTTTTCATTGCCAGGGTATAACAGGAAACAAGTGGAAAAGCTCATTAATTAACTGCTGTAAAATTCTGAGCAAAAGAGCAATAAGCTATTAACTTTTTAAAGCTATTAATTTTTAATTTTGTTTTTATCTGTTTATAAAAGCTGTTAATGAATTAAGGTATTTGTAAGACCTTATCTTTGAAGGAGGAAATCCTATACAATTTCTTGAAAATTTTACATTTTTCTAATTGGTAAACATTTAGCTTTGCTAAGGAAGATAAGTATCCTATTCCCTCAGGATAATGTTGGATCTGAGGAAGTCTGTCTTTTAATCTGAGTAGCTAATTAAGCAGATGAGTAAAGGTATGTCTTTTGTATCTTCAGAGTTTGTACTTTTTCACCTTTTTCACAGGCATATAATCAATTTTTCTTTCACAGTAAATGGAGTTCCTTGGCCTCAAGAGGCAACACGACGAAATAGCCATACCTTTAACTGCAGGATGCTAATTCACCCTCCAGATGAGCCAGGCACCGAGAACCAGGAAGCTTGCCAGCGGTATGAAGTAATGCAGTGTTTCACTGTGTCACAGCCAAAATCAATTCAAGAGGATGGAGAAGGTAAAGACAAAGGGTGATTTTAAGGTGTTTGACTGCTTTTTCCAAGGTTTTAGGAACAGAGAGGAAGTTGATTATAAACTGCCTTCTTCAGATAGTATTTTTGGTTATTATATTATATATCATAGTGGCAATTCAGTTTGCTCTGTGTTTCTTAATACTTAAGAAAAAACTTGCTAGCATCTAGAATTACCCACTTAAAATGCCCCCAAATCCTCAGTTTTAAGCTGACATTCCCACTAAAATGTCAAATTCAAACCAACTTGCTGCCTAGAAATAAGAGCTGTAACTAACTGCTGCCAGTTGGAAATGTACCAGATGCAGCAGGCTGTTGAACAGCTCTGATTTTTAGAAGGTTTCAAGCTTAGAGTGTACGGAACACTGGAGAATAGAGTTAGCATTTTTGAGGCCATACAAGGTAATTTATAAGGAGAAAGCTTATGAACAGATGAAAACACAGCTGAAGCTCTAATATGAACAGGGTATGAACATGGTATTAGTTAAATTTGTTACAGTGGATGAGTTTTCCATGCAAGCTTAAACTGAGCTAAGTCAAGAACACCACAAATTGGAAATTGGAGTAAGGACTAGGGTAGGTAGCAGCCGAGAAGTCAGTCAGATGCAAAAAAGGCCGTGTATGTAGTGAGTCTCACCAGGGCATAGGCAACACAATCAACTGGGGACTTTTTACAAAATACACATGCAAGCCTGTCTTATATGACTGAAATTCTTATTTAGTTGTGTGATATTGCGTGTAACCTCTTAAAAAAATTTGGAAATGGGACTTGCAAAAAAAATTACAGATCCTAAAAACATAGAAGTCCTCTGTCAAGGGCAAAATAATGCTTCTTCAGAAACAGTTAAATGTTTTTTTCATATGATAAGTTATTATCTGCACAGTGGTTATAGGAATAGTCTTTGTAGCCATTAATGAATATAGGAAACGGACTAAAAAACTGTATTTTATAAACCACTATGTTGCTTAAATGTAGCCAAAACTACTTCTTCAAGTTGTTATCATCCAAGTACTTGAGATGCATCAGTCTCCTCTAGTTTATGTAAGAACATTCAATGGGAAGGGATAATTTATTCTAACTAGATCTCTATCTGGAGCTGCCAGTTTTTAGTTGCGAGCAATTTTATTTCTAATATTATACTATTAGATCAGAGTGACTCCAATATTGTGTCAGATCATATAACATGTACTGTTTTTATAAAAACCATTAATGGCAGGTGGTAGATGTGAACCGCTTTCTACACTCTTTCCTTCAATTTCCCCTTCTTGTTTTGGGCAGATTTCCAGTCATGTTTGATTTGTATTGCACGGAGATTACCTCGGCCTCCAGCTATTACGGGTGTAGAATCCTTTATGACCAAGCAAGATACTACAGGTACTAGCTGCAAAGTTCAGAATGTTCTATCAGTATTCATGATGTGACTATGCCCTTAAAACTAATTGTGTCCCTCTGTTCTCTGCTGTTCAGCTTCTGTTCACTAGTCCTGTACAGAAAACATTTCCAATGTGGTCTTGATACTGTGCATTTTAGATACTGTCATCATTGTTATGGCAGGGTGCTGGGGAGAACATTATTTTGTAATTATGCACATCTATATTCTGATTATAAATTATTTTTCATAATCTATGGAAAGAAATTTGGCAATGTAGATATTAATGTATTTATTTATAAACAGATACAAAGACGTGGTTTTAATATTGTGCATAAATGTATCTGGCTATTTCCTTTTTCCTTTATTCTTTGTCTTTAAATTTATTCAGCACATACTGATTGAATTCCTAGAAGTGCCTGCCACTATGTGTGATTGCTCAGGGTGTACCTGATTGAGCAAAAAGCAATGATGTAATTACAGATTTGTACTTTTTTGATGGAAAAGGTGTGAAATGGTATAAGGGAAGCTAATAGGGAGGTCCTATTTTAAAATTAGCTGGTTAACAGAAGGCCTGTCAAGCTGATATCGCGCCCCTAGGCCCCAAAGGATGAGGCTGTGCCAGCTGTGCAAAGTGTGGGTGTTGGAAGGGCGCGTTGGGCATGGGGCATGGTGCAGAATGGGTGCTCCTGACTGAGGAGGCAGAGCTGCAAAAAGCCCTAAGACAGAGGAGTATGTTAGAACTGGAAGAAGGGCAGTAGAGTCACAAAGGGAGTAATAGTGAGCATACCTGAAAATAAGCCCTTCTTTTTAAAGGCCTACTTCAGATTTGATTTTCAGCAAAAACAAATTGTTACTGTTCTTTATAATTTATAAAGTATTTCTCATATACTGTTTAATCTTTTTTGTTAATTTTTAAAATTTCTTAAATTTTTAAAATTTTTTGGCTGCACCATGCGGCATACAGGATCTCAGTTCCCTGACCAGGGATCAAACCCGTGCCCCCTGCAGTGGAAGTGCAGAGCCTTAACCACTGGACCACCAGGGAATTCCCCTATATTGTTTAATCTTATCTTCACTTTGTCATGTTAGGTTTTCATACTTTTACATCAGTCAGAATTGTATATGTATTACTTACCACTCTAGTCTTAAAATAGAGTTAGATACTACAGACAGATTTTTTAGCAGACCAAGATTTAAAAAATCATTTCGACTAAATTTTATTCTTTTTTTTTTTTAACTTTATTCTTTGTGAAAGTTTAGTTTTAACGTACTTTTTCACTTTACCATTGTTTACAAGATCCTGTTACAATATTTATTAATTTTTTAGTCCCAGAAATCTAATATTCCTGTACTGTGTGCTTTATTCTTGTGTTCTTAAAGATAAACTCCCAACTGCTCTTACTAAAGAGTAGGTGGGGAGGGCTTCCCTGGTGGCGCAGTGGTTGAGAATCTGCCTGCCAATGCAGGGGACACGGGTTTGGGCCCTGGTCTGGGAAGATCCCAAATGCCGCGGAGCAACTAAGCCTGTGAGCCACAACTACTGAGCCTGCGCGTCTGGAGCCTGTGCTCCGCAACAAGAGAGGCCGCGAGAGTGAGAGGCCCGCGCACCACGATGAAGAGTGGCCCCCGCTCGCCACAACTAGAGAAAGCCCTCGCACAGAAACGAAGACCCAACACAGCCAAAAATAAATAAATAAATAAAAATTTAAAAAAAAAAAAAAAAGAGTAGGTGGGGATAAATTAGGGCAGAAAATATTGGTTTGGCCAAAAAGTTTGTTCAGGTTTTCCATTACATCTTACAGAAAAACCCAAACGCACTTTTTGGCCAACCCAATAGAACACAACAAAGAGAATGTCTAGGAGCTTGATATCTAAGGGTAGTAATGATCAATTACTACCCTTACAGCATCTATTACAGTAATGATCAATTACTACCCTTACAGCAACAATTACAGCATCTAAGGGTAGTAATGATCAATTCCAATACCTTTATTCGTTCACTTTTTGAGTCTACCATGTACACGTTCCCTTCCACTTTCCACCAATGAACAACACTGGAAAAATTTAATAAACCCTTATTGAAAATCCAAAATATTATTGCATGAAGGAAAAATAGGGTCTATTAAAAAATATAGCTGGTCTTTTGTGTCAGTAAAACCAAACAGGGGTTTGAGAGATAGCAGAATAAAAGCCTGTTGGAAAGGGTGATGGCTAGGCCACAGAATAAATGTGGGAGACAAGGGAGGCCTAAAAATTATGAGGATAATTTAAGAACAGTATATTTCAGCTTTTCCTCATATTGCATTTCTAGAAATTGAATCCTAAATTAGATTGTTTTAAAGAAGACTGTATTTTTCCATAGGAACAGTGTTATAACTGGTAGTTTTGTTTCTGACCAAGGACCCAGCATTAAAATCTTAGATATACTTGATTTTAGAATAAACTTATAAAAATTAAAAAATTAAGCTCTGGCTCATAAAGTAATTATAAATCTAGAGGGAACCTCAGAGATTACAGAATCTAGCCTGTCCATTTTACAAATGAGGGAATGGTGACTTTTCTAAAACCAGGCAGCTAATTGCTGAGGGCAGACATCTTTAGGCCCTAATATAGAACTCTTTCTTTATATTGCATTGCCTTCCACCGACGCACTATTTAAAGGGCATCACTGTACTGCACACACTTCTTACACAAAAGATACCAGAGAAAATATAAAGAAAATAGAAAGATGCCAGAAAAATATGAAGTATTCTTTTTTTTTTAACATCTTTATTAGAGTATAATTGCTTTACAATGGTGTGTTAGTTTCTGCTTTATAACAAAGTGAATCAGTTATACATATACATATGTCCCCATATCTCTTCCCTCTTGCATCTCCCTCCCTCCCACCCTCCCTACCCCACCCCTCTAGGTGGTCACAAAGCACCGAGCTGATCTCCCGCCCGCTGCTATGCGGCTGCTTCCCTGAAGTATTCTTAAAATGTAAAATTAGCATCATATCATAGAGTTGATTTAGATAAAAAATAATAAACTAGCTATAATAAGTATTAGATATTTAATTCCTTAAGTTTTAGTGGTGCTTTCAACTCTACATGGAGTGGTTCATGTCCCTTAAAAAAAAGAAGTTTTCTACCAGGAAATGTTGAACAGTGGTTTATTTGGTTGGTTGGTTGGTTAAACTTTCCTCTAGCAAGGAGAAGTATTCTAAATCAACCTATTTATGATTCTCTCCTAAGATACTCATTGCATTACTGATCATTTGTTACCATTACTGATAATTTATCACTTTCTCCCCTCCAGTCCCACAATTACAGACGTCCTTGCTCTCATGTGGGTTAATACTGACCTTGAACACATAAACACAAACACACATGCCTCGCTTAGTCACTGCATATGAGGAGTATTATTGCATTTGAATATTATATAACAGTGGATTCTCTGCTATAATGAACTCAGTCTCTTATGTGATGAGACAAATATTGAATGATTAAAACTCTTAGAAAATCTGAAATTATCTATAGTTTCAATCACAGTGTTCATCAGGCTTTCCCCAAACTGTTCTAATATAACAAAAATTCCCTCATTTAAGTTTTAATTTATTTTCTTTCTACATTTATGCCAAGACTTGGGTGACAACCTGATCAGACATACTTGGTTATATTAGATTCAAGACCCTACGTTAAAGAGGTCTAATAAATACTTTATTTCTAAACAAACCAAGAGAAATATATAAAGAAAAGGTTAGTTAAAATGAAGAGGCACAAACAGTACAATAGATTTGAGTTGATTGTGTGAAAAAAGGGAAGATGAGGAAAAGACAACCAGGCATTCACAGAAGAGGAAACTTGAGTGGTGAATAAACATGAAAAATATTCAACCTCATTAATCAGGGAAATACAAAGTTAGACCATAACCATTTTTCAACTACTAATTGTAAAAAATAAAGAAGCTCAACAGTACCAAGTGATGGAATGGATGTTGGATTAACAGTAACTCTTATATAAGTTTCTGGAAAACAGTTCAATATTATAAAGTTGAACATTCACATAACCTGTGACTCAACAGTTCTATTCCTACATATGTACTCTAGAGAAACTCTTACACACATGCACTATGGAAAATGTGGAAGATATTCATAGCAGTATTGATTGTAATGACAAAAAACTGGGAACAATCTAGATATACAGGAGAATATAAAGACAGAGGGATGTGACAAGTGAGGAGTACACACATAATTGAATAATATTGATGATATTGGTAATGTTCAAGTTTTAAAGTTGGATGGGGCTTTGTAAGTTTTCATCTTATTAATCTAATTCTTAATTTATATATATATATATACACACACACATACATATATATATATATATCTTACCTATATTACTTTGTGTGAATATAAGATTGCATAAAAAATAAAATAAAACAGATCTGAATAATCACAAACTGGATTAATTGGCTCCTGATTAAGAAATAATTTGCCTGATTTCTTCCATAGTCATTTAGGAGACTTGTTCAAATGTGATAACAATGTCAAATCACCACTAAATTTTATAAAGCATTATGTTCTGTTTGCAGAATGCCTAGCAGATCTTAATGTTCTCACTTATCTTTTTCTGATTGTCCTTTTTTTGCCTTCAGCCTTTATTCTTAAATGCAATATTGTCTATAGCCCAAGAGGAGGTAGGAAAGGAAAGGCTTCCTTACTTTCTCATACTCTCTTCACTTAATTATTGGAAATTAATTTAAACCAAAATAATATATTTCATCTCTGCCTCCCATCCCCAATAAGTGATCCAATCATTAGTATATGTAGAGAGCAGGATCCAAAGAGCAAACCAGAGGAGTTTGACCTACATTAGTCTCTGCAACTTCAGGTCTTTATGATATGACTTTACTACTTGATTGGTATTGAATTTTAGGATATAATATAACACACTGCAAGGCAAAAACAATTTTGTATTATCATGTCACTGATATATTCCGTTACCATATGTAATAAAATTTAATAGTGCTTTTGTCCATTAAACATTTGAGAGGTGGCAGAATATTTTTTAGATGCAGTTGTTAGTTTTGAAACGTGAATGACTTGTATCAGGAGGCTATCATAAATGTAAACTTTCATTCTTTGTATAGGTAAAATCATCTCTATTGATACTAGTTCCCTGAGAGCTGCTGGCAGAACTGGCTGGGAAGATTTAGTGAGGAAGTGCATTTATGCTTTTTTCCAACCTCAAGGCAGAGAGCCATCTTATGCCAGACAACTATTTCAAGAAGGTAAGGTTTTTCTCTCTCAGCTATTTTCATTAACCTTGCTCTTTATTAATATTGAATAATTTATATAGAATTTGTGGCTTGATAAGTATTTTCTCCAAATTACAGTTTTTGCAATAATCAGTTTTAGGAAGGAAGAAGTGGGTAAGCAAAGTAATTCATGAGTGGATCCTGAATTTTGGGATGCACATTTTAAAGAACAGGATATCATGTGGTGGTCACTCACTCATTCATTCATTCATTCATTCAGCAGACACGTATCAAGTTCCTCACATACATAGAACACTATGTAAGGTGCCAGGGATACAGTGATGACAAGGCAGGGTTTTGCCCTCCAGGAGCTCAAAATCTGTTAGGAGGATATATGACAGTTTTAAAGATCACTGTGGCCTGGGCTATAAAAGAGGTATAACCAAAGAAGAAAAAAATTAATTCTGACTTGGAGAATCAGGGATGGCTTTAGAGAGGAAGTGATATTTTTGTCTGGCTTTTGACGATCACTCCCAGCAGAACAGGCATGTCAGAGGGCTTCTAGATAATACAGATCTATATCATGCATGTTTACTTCATGACTGTTACAGTACCTGACTCAGGTTGAAGTTTCAAGTTAAAAATATGTCATATGAAATTATTAATTAATAATTGAACAACTGCTGTGTCATAGTAAGTACTATGGGAATATGAAACAAGTATATTCCCTGCCCTTAAGGAACTTAACAGTATTATAGGAAAGATAGGGAAAATTAACTGAGAGTGAAGGCCAGAAAGTTTGTAAAGATTCAGAGATAAGGGGTTCTAATATATTTTAAAATATTGTCATGTAATTATGGTAGCCTAATACACCTTTCCCAGTGTAATTTATTCTGTAATCTCTAAGTAAATAGTTTGTCTGGAAAGAGACTCTTTGTATGGCTGTTCCTGAAAAACAATTTTTAAAATATTTTTCATTATTCCATCACCTTTCTTAATTTTAACATTTTCCCGTTAGGTTTCTTAAGTTTACAGATGATTTTCCATTCATTCCATTTTAGGTCAGCTGCTTCCTAATGGTATGTGAAGGAAGCAGCTTGATTTTTTTTTTTCAGGAAGCCATCTGTTTACTAGTCTGTTTACTTCTGGGACAGCTTCCGAAAGACTAATGGTTCTTCAGTTGGCCTCTTACTAGACTGTTACCATCCCCAAAGGTGGTATGTCAGTGGATATGACCGAGAAGTTCCCCAGGCAATCCTGAAGTGCAGTCAGGTTTGGAAACCATTACAGAAAGCAGTTAATGCCATCCGCTGGTTGCAAACTTTGTGACTCCCTCTACCAGCAATAGCACTTGACTTTTGCGTAAGTGGGAGACTCAGGGCACTGTCTTCACTCATTGCCTAAAATGCTGCAGTATATGATACTCTTCTCTTTGATTTTTGCCTTAACTTTATAAGTTGAACCTTCCAAGGCTTTCCTTAAAAGACTTTCAATTTTATTTGCCTATAATTTATATACATTTTGGCCAAGGCAAAGCCGGTCTAGATTATTGTCTCATTGTCCAAATGCCTAGGCTGCCCATAGATGTGATTGAGCCATGGTTTAAAGTATGTGTTTCTAAACCATTGGAATTCTCTATAAAATAGATTGATTAAAGTGTAATGAGTAACTAACCTATCATTAACATATGAAGTGAAAGAATTTAGAGAGAAATGTAAAGAAATATAATTCAGCACCTCTTCTCCATTACTCATGTCTCAGTGTCCTTTTCTTGTACTTTTTTTTAGAAAAAAAAAAAATTCCTCAATAGAAATAACTTTTTTCTCAGAATTAAATTGCCCAGAATTCACATGACTGATTCTAGTGTTTTGGAGATTCTGGACAACTTGGCAAACAGCGTTCATGAATTGAGCACATCTTTTTCTTATATGTTACATTCAGCAGTCAAGTTATATTCAACATCAAGTTTGAGAACCACTGGTCTATCAAGAATGGAGAGAGATGTAAATAGCATTTGCAGTTTCCTTGCTGCCTCTGCACTTAGGGACAGTGTGAAAGAATGAAACAAATTATGCCACTATATCCTCGATTTTGTGTAAAACTTTTAAAAAGTAAAACCTCTACAGTAATTGATATTTAGGCAAGAAAATGTGTCCTCCATCTGTCTTTTTTCCTGCCTTTAACTTACCTTTTGAAGGCAGCAGCTGGTATAAAATCCTCATAGGCATTAAAAATTTAAGTTCTTACTTTTTAAGAAATATTACCTAAATATGTGGCTTGCTCAGTGTTTAATTGCAAGTTTTCATTCTCGGACTTTGAAAACGAGATTAAACGTTAGTATTTGTGTGAAAAAAAAAAGATTTAAGTTCTTAGCTTAGTTTTTCAGCTGCTTTTGACAGACAGCTCACGGCCTGCTTTTAAAGGGTGTTGACCATTTTATTTTCCAGAATCAAATTTGAAAACACATTTCAGCCAAAGAATATTGTGGGAGCATTCAGGATGAACTAGATTAAAGCAGTTGTTCTCCATTGAGACTTGGGGGGGAACTGGGTATCAGGACCACCTGAGGAACTTTTTAAACTGGGAGGAAGTTCATGAAGGTACATAGTTTAGAAAAGCTTCCTCAGTTCTGTTCACTTCAGAATCATTCTTTTAGAGAAAAGTCTAGGTTAAATGCTTCCCTAAGGTCCCTGATAAGATTCATTTGGGGCAGCTGTTAAACCAGATTTCTGGACTCCACCCACACTACTGAACCAGAGTCTATAGTCTAAGATGTTTTATTACAGAAAAGTTTGGAAAACATAAACATAGGTTCCACAAGATATTAATAGCTATAACTAGGAAATGATGTTTCATGCTGAATTAAATATGGGAAATACTTCAGTCTCCGACTTTTGGGGATTCATAAGACATATTTAAGGTATTTAAGTTTCTGGGAAGTTCTACAATAAAGGTTCATGTTTGACTTTGTTACCCAGACTTATTTTTCCTCAGAATACTTTTTCCTGTAGCACATCTATTAGCACTTAAGGAGAGTAGTAGTCATGGGAAATGGTGGGCTAGATAGCCTAGAAAAGTTTTATGAAAGTTCTATTTACCTATTAACAGTAATGTAACGTAATGGATCGTTTCTTCTCTTTGAAAGATATCCATGATACATTGTTACATTAAAAAGTAGGCTAAGAAAGCATGGCATATATAGTAAGATCTCATTCTTGTATATCTATTTATCCAATAATAGAAGGCTAACAAAATGTTAACAGTGGTTATCTCTGAGTGATGGGATTATACAAGTTTATCTTTACTTACTCTTCGTTCATTTCTCTAGTAACTTTATAATCACAAAATAAAGTTATTTTCATTAAAAAAATCATGAGACAGTTGGAAGGAGTTTGTAGTATCAATAAGTTTGGAAATGTTGCTATAAAACGTAAGTTCCCATATGAATGATTAACCAGAATGTCCATGTTCTGTATAACAGAGTTAACTGAAAATCTTTTTTTTTGTCTAACTTTATTAAAAATATTTAAAATATGAGTTTATTTTCCTTTTTTAGAAATTTCGGTATACTGGGTAGAGTTTACACATTGGTGACTGAAAATCTTAGAGCATCTAGGGGTAATTTTTTTTTCTTTATCTTAGTAACAATTTTTAAATTGCATTTTTTCTGCATATATCTAGGGAAATATCAAAAAGAAAGAGAAATCTCTGCCAGCACTGATCTGTAGTACCCTGCCATACGTTTTAAACCTGCCCAGTTGGTTAACATCAGTAAGGCATGCTTGTTGAGGTTATCTCAGCACCAAATTAGGTGGAGTCAAAAACCCAAATAGCTCTACTTCTATAGCTGCTATGACCAGAGAAAACGGTTTCCTTTGCTCTGTTTCCTGGCTCTGTTGAGGCCTACTCTGGGGGGACAAAAGCAAAAACGATTGCCATTTTAAAGGTTCTTTGAAGAGTTTCTGGGGTGGCAATAATACCACATCAATAACATCCCTCCTCACTAAGTGTTCTAAAATTTTTAGAAATGGACACAGGAGTCAGAGATCAAAACCTGGCAAAACTAAATCAGGAAACAAAACCTGGTAAAACTAAATCAGAAAACAAGGTCAGGACCTGTGATCAAATGAAATTCCAAATAGTTTTGTTCAGGCACAGATCTTTCTTATGGGGAAAATTTGGTGTGTAGAACAGACGTTTAACCAACCAGTTCTGTAAAGAATTATGGCTCCCATACTCATGTCTTAATTCAGAATATTAGATTGTTATATAGGGTTGAAGCTATTAGTATAAATGGTATCTTGGGATTGGCTGAATGTGAGTGAGTATGACTCAGGACATAGGTACTTTGGAAGCTGCTTATTTGTAGTTTGTTTTTTCTTTGGTATTTATTCAGGAAATATTCATTCAGTACCTGCTATGTACCAGGTTCCATGCTAGATATTATCTCACAATAAACTGGCTCCATTTTAGTGACAATGGGCAAAGGTTAATTTGCATTATTAAGTCCTAAACTTGTAAATGACGAAGTCAGAGTTCAAACCTAAATCTGATTCCTAGGCTTTTATTCTTTTCATTGACCTGTGCTGCCTTCCTTGTGCTGAGTCTTATTCCACACCTTATTATCCAAAATAAATAATCTAACTTCAGAACTTAAAGTGTAATAATTTCCTGTATTAAGTTAGAAGAGATTCCCCAATTTTGGAATTTTCACTAGTTTAGATGTAGTCCTCCAAATTAAGGCAGCATAATTACCAAAGGACTATTGATGGTTCTATAATCCACAGTATCTTAATATTCCCATGTTAGCCTGAGTTTCTAGTTCTTTCTCACTTTAAAAGCATCGTACAATTTCAATGGAGAGTGGAAAATAAGAACGGGACACAGTACTAGCCCTTACGTTTATTCTACCTGAAGAAGAAAAATAAGTGTATAAAAGGTTTTCTACCTCCTATTCAAAGAGATATAGAAGAAATGTTTATGAAACAATGAAAAATAAGATTGGAAATGCAAAATGAAATCAGATTATATGGAGCTGTACTGTCCAATATGGTAGCCACTAGCCACATGCAGCTATTGAGTACTTGAAATGTGGCTAGTGAGACTAAGGCACTGAATTTTAAATTTCTTTTAATTTTAAATTTAATTTGTCACATTAATTTGCCACATTATGAAAGTGGCTGATGACTACCATATTGGACAGTCAGCTCAGTGGTGAAGAGCCAGAGAATGTTTTCCAGCAGAATGATCCTAAAGCGCAATAAAGTGTGATGAAAAAATAGACAAAATGGCATAAGCAAAATAACGTGAAATATATTCTGTGTCTTATCTGGCCATTTATGTATCTGTAGCTTTCTCATTATCCCAGGTTAATAATTTATCTTAAAGTGCCACTTTTTTGTTGTAGTTGTGTTTTCTAAAATATATTATCAGAAGATATTAACAGTTGGGAATTGTTAATTTTTTTTAAGGTTTTGTCAGAGCAAACATTTAACTTATATCCTTACACAGAAATTATTGGTTTTCATTAAAGACGTTTTCATCATTTATTATTTCACTAGGTACTAAATTTCTCCATGTGTTATATTTGGTAAATGTGCCAGTGATTTGGCTGAAATTGCCAGATGGGTAAGGAATCCTTGAAATTAACTTTATATCCTGGTTTTGGTACTTTGGGAGATTTATGTATGGCATAGATTTACAGCAGATTATGCCCTCTTCAGTTTATATGGTATACCCATGGCAATAAAGTAGAGCCTGCCTTCTCTTTACTTAAAGTAATATGTAGCTTCAAAAATTATTTATCAGTTGGTCATTTTGTCTTTCTCATATGCCTTTAAAGTGTGACTGAAGCCCTTTCTGAAATGTCTTTGAAAAATAGGACTAACGTTTATTACAGGCTAAATTATAATAGTCATTTGTGGTAGTAACCCTTGTATTTCAGCAGATATGATTTTTAACCTTGGTATAGCTGAGTCTACCTATTAAATCTTTCTTAAAAAAGAATTCTATTGTATTACTGAAACATCAATGACATTTTCTTACTTAGTAGTCTGGTATAGCCTTTACATATTTCATAAATATTTACCAGTAGAGTTAGAATTTTATCTGCTGTTAATAAAGCTTTAAGACAAAAGTAAATCGTGTTGTTTATACAGTGATTTGACTGCCTTAACCTAGTTTTTATTTTATATTAGTAATCAGTGGCTTTACCTTAATTTGCTTACTAAATTAATTCAAACATCAAAAATAATATATATGACTATAATAATTTGACAAGTGGGGACCTTATCAATTCACATTCCTGAGTGAAAAATCAGTTAAAGAGCTCTGCAAACTAATCAAAACTTAGAGGATGAATTTTATAGTATATTAATGACATCTCAATAAAGCTGTTTTTAAAAATCAGCCAGCCAAAGGTAGGGGGAGAGCTTGTTAGAGATAATACTGAGAATGAGAGGGGAGAAAATTACTTCTTGGTATTTTTAATGAACCCTTAATAAATTTAAGGAGCTGCCCCATTATAGGGAAAGATTAAGGTTGATTTTTTTGTGGTTTGTGGTTTCTTCATAATCATAACTTCTGTGAGGAGGCACCCATTCAAGTAGGACTAAATTAAAACTTGTCATCAGATTGTATATTTCACCCAGAATCATTTTCCCCCCTCAGACATCTGCTTTATCTGACTGTATTTTGAGTCTGAGCAGACAGCAGTTGGAAGGGCATTTAAATGAAGTTCTAGGTAGAAATAAGGCTTGGTAACTCTCCTTTGCCCAAAGTATAAGTGTCAGAATTTTAACTAGGTTTCTCTTTTGTTTGAAACAGTGATGACTCGTGGCACTGCCTCCAGCCCATCCTATAGATTCATATTGAATGATGGGACAATGCTTAGCGCCCACACCAAGTGTAAACTTTGCTACCCTCAAAGTCCAGACATGCAGCCTTTCATCATGGGAATTCATATCATCGACAGGTACTACTTATTTGGAGAGCTTCATATGAAATAAGTCAGTTCACATATCTCTTCTTAGAGAAAAAAGTTTTATATTCTTGATGGCGAGAAAACAAATTTTAAATTAGGCATTAAACTAACATGATGAGTATATAGTTAATATATCCATACTGAGTTTCATAGTTCTGTCGCCTAACAATAGCTTTGTTGCTTAAAAAGGGAGACAGGAAAGGTGTGGCTGAATATATGCTTAAGGAATAAAAACCAAAAACGTGGCTAAGAATTTCCAACTTTCCGTATGTGAACTTATGGTCTTATAAAAGATTTGAGTTTATTAGTATTGTTATTTTTTAATTTTAAAAGTGCTTTATTTTCATTAGGGCAAAACTCAGTGGCTCCTGAGTTCAAGTTGACAGTTTATCAAACTACAAATTATTAAACTATCCACTTGAGATTTTTTGAATGTCATTGCCTCTAATTTGTTCTCCTCTCAAAATATGTTTTGCACTATTATATATGGTAAATTCATGAAACCATTCTTTTATCCTATGAATTATTCAAAATCCTACATTTACAACTATTTAAAATTTAGCATTAAACAAAAGCAAAGACATTTTCCCTCACTTCATCTTTCTCTCATCTGATATATTTGCTTATGGGAACATGGTAATACCAGTCACAAATCTGTTGTCGTAATTATGGATTTGAGTAAAGAACTTGATGAAAATCTGAATTCAGTATTCTGCATTTTCTAATTTTAGTTTAATTTATGCTTGTGAGTGGAATTAGCACAGTTCTTTTTTTCATATTGTGATTTCTCTTTCAGAACATCTGCTATGTCTGCATGTCACCCTTTTTAATTTTTACATCAGTGACACAGTATTTTCCTTACCCAGTCTTCCTCTTTGGAGTTGAAATACTTAAAAGCTGTAACAAGGGAGTCATAAATAAATACTTTGTAACCAGAGAGGTGTGGAAAGTTTCTCTTTTAACTAAAAGTCTTATGTAGTGTTAATTATTTATATGAAATTTTGAAAAGTTTAGAAGTACATATATTGGATTTTTTTCCAAGGCCAAGAATGTTTTCTCTCCCATTTAACTGAAACCATTATCATATTTACAGGGTCTTAAGCACTATTGCCTATTAAGTGATGCTAATATTTCACAGTAGTACTAACAGTCCACTGCTTTTCTTAAAGTGATACAGAAGCTTTTTACTTGATAGTTTGCTACATTAGTGAGATTAATGGTCTTGTTTTATAATATTCATCATAAAAATATTATAATGGAAAACAGTGAAGATCTTTGAATGTCTTTTCCTCCTCTAGGGAACACAGTGGTCTTTCTCCTCAAGATGACACTAATCCTGGAATGTCAATTCCCCGGGTAAACCCTTCCGTCAATCCTAGTATCTCTCCAGCTCACGGCGCGGCCCGTTCAGCTACATTGCCACCATCCAACAACAACGTGGTATCCACCAGAGTAAACCGCCAACAGAGCTCAGACCTTCATAGCAGCAGTCACAGTAATTCTAGCAACAGCCAAGGGAGTTTTGGATGCTCACCTGGAAATCAGATTGTAGCCAGTGTTGCCTTAAACCAGGGACAGGCCAGTTCCCAGAGCACTAATCCCTCTTTAAACCTCAATAATTCTCCTATGGAAGGTACAGGAATATCCCTTGCACAGTTCATGTCTCCAAGGAGACAAGTTAGTTCTGGATTGGCAACAAGGCCCAGGATGCCAAACAATTCATTTCCTCCTAATATTCCGACATTAAGCTCCCCTGTTAGCATGACAAGTACTGCCTGTAATAATAGTAACCGATCTTATTCAAACATCCCAGTAACACCTTTACAGAGTATGAATGAAGGACCCAATAACTCTGTTGGCTTCTCTGCCAGTTCTCCAGTCCTCAGGCAGATGAGCTCACAGAATTCACCTAACAGATTAAATATACAGCCAGCAAAAGCTGAATCCAAAGATAATAAAGAGATCGCGTCCATTTTAAATGAAATGATTCAGTCTGACAACAGCTCTAATGATGGCAAACCTCTGGATTCTGGGCTTCTGCATAACAGTGACAGACTCTCAGATGGAGACAATAAATACTCTCAAACCAGTCACAAACTAGTGCAGCTTTTGACAACAACTGCAGAGCAGCAGTTACGGCATGCTGATATAGACACAAGTTGCAAAGAGGTACTGTCCTGCACAGGCACTCCCAGCTCTGCCTCTGCTAGCTCCTCAAGTGGTTCTTGCCCTTCCTCTCATAGCTCACTGACAGAGCGGCACAAAATCCTACACCGGCTCTTACAGGAGGGTAGCCCCTCGGATATCACAACTTTGTCTGTGGAGCCTGATAAAAAGGACAGTGCATCTACTTCTGTGGCAGTGACTGGACAGGTACAAGGGAACTCCAGTATAAAGCTGGAACTGGATGCTTCAAAGAAAAAAGAATCAAAAGACCATCAGCTCCTACGCTACCTTTTAGATAAAGATGAGAAAGATTTAAGATCCACTCCAAACCTGAGCCTGGATGATGTAAAGGTGAAGGTGGAAAAGAAAGAACAGATGGATCCTTGTAACACAAATCCAGCCCCAATGACCAAACCTGCTCCTGAGGAAATTAAACTGGAGTCACAGAGCCAGGTAGGTAATTCCTTGCTTCACAGAATGAACATTCCTAGTTATTTTTTTATTTTCATTTATTTTATTCCATCCATAGACCGTATTTGGATTCAGGCTATGTTTTGCCCTATCCCTTGGGCATATATTAAAAGGTTAGTTTTGACGGTTGAAAAATTACAGGATGCCCTGAAAAGTTCTCTTTGGAACCTTGGAGGGCAACAATATTAATGTGGCATTCTAAGAAAGTAGTTGTTTCTTTCTTTCTATAAAATCAGAGTTCACATCTTTGGAGGTTTAAAAAAATACCTTCCCTGCCCCCTCCTCCCATCTTCCCACCTATTAAATCCAACTCTTTCAGAATAGAACCTAGAAACCTGTATTTTAAAGACACTCCCCAGAGAACTCTGATATGTAACTACGTTTGGGAACCTCTGATGTAAATGAAATGAGAGAGAAATGTGAGGAGGTGGACAAAGCTGCCTAGTCTGGCTTGCTTTGCTATTTAATTTCCTTTGAAGCATTTTTAAAAGTCTTTTTCCTTCTCATCTGATTCTAACTGCCCTCAATCCACAACCCCCATCAGAATAGGGACTTTGAGTATTCCGGATAGCAGGGTATATAACATGCCCTGAAACAAAAGTAAATAAAAATAAACCTTTGCATAAATTGTTATGGATCAGGAACCTCTGTGTTGAGGCTGGGGTAGGGGTGGAGTGAAAAGTAATAGGCAGCTTCATTTATTGAATAATTGCTGTGGACTCTGAAGGAATTTAAGAAAAAAAGAAAATGTGATTCCTCCCTGCTAGGAGCTTGCACATTATTTAGATAGAATACAGACATACGTGAAATAGCTGAAAATGTATTCACATAACAGTTTATTAATAAGACTCTTCATTGTGAAACAAGATTCACACTTAGTACGTATAGGTCCTACAGTTTCTTGAGTCAGCTTTATTTTCTGCCCTCATCTCACAGAAGTCTCTCTCTTCCCTCAGGCATACTGCATTCTAGGCACATGGAAGCCCTTGCCACTCCTGGGATAAGCCATGTCTCTTCTAAGCATCTTCTGCCTTGCTCTCCTTTCTATGTCTGCTGAACTTCTACTCATCCTTCACAAACAATTCAGACATCATTTCTGTAAAGCCTTCCCCAGTAGCCTTAGTTAAACATTCCCTTCCTCTCCACTCTCATAGTTCTCTGTATTGTCTCTATTGACTATAACACTATTTGGGTTATTTCTTTACCTGTGTGGTCTTTGAGAAGGCTGTCTCTTGGTACAACTAAACTAGTGCTGTGTTTCTAAGCTGAAAAACAGCTTTAAATAATAACTATGTTAAAACTCTCATGCTTTAAAATTAACTTTAAAAGTAACAGCTTTATAAGAAAATACCATTGTGTACAATCTTGGCACATCTGTTTTAGTGCACATGTACATGCATTTCTGCTGAGTTTATACCTGGGAGTGGAATTGCAAGATCGTAAAATATGTATGTGTTCATCTTTAGTAGATAATGCCAGTTTTCCTAGTGTGTGAGAATTCCTTCTAGTTGTTCCATGTCCTTGTTAATACTTGCTGTTGTCAATCTTTTAAATTTTAGCTGTTCTGGGGTCTGTGTAGTGATATTTCGTAGTTTTAATTTGCCTTTCCCTGGTAAACATTTATTGGTCATTTGGATATCTTCTTTTGTAAATAGCCTGTTCAAGTGTTTTGCCCATTTTCCCAATGTTATATTTTTCCTATTGACCTGTAAGAGTTCTTTATGCATTTTGAGTGAGTCCTTTATTGTTTATATATTTGCAGATATCTTCTCTATGCTGTGCCTTGCCTTTTCTTTCTCTTAATGGTGCTTTTTGTTGGAGTGAAGTTCTTCATTTTAACGTAGTCCAATTTGTCAGTTTTTTCCTTTATTGTTAGTACTTTTTGCACATGCCACAAAAGAAATGTTCAAAAATAGTCATAGTAGTTTAACTTGTATTAGCCAAAACCCAGAAAAACTCCCAAATCCATTACAGTAGAATTTATAAATATATTGTAGCATATTCATACAGTGAGATACTATTCAGCAACAAAAACAAAGTGATCTACTGCTACTTGCGACAAGGTGTCTAAACTTCAGAAATGTAATGTTAAGTGAAAGAAGCCAGACTTCTAAAAAATACATACGTGTAATTCTGTTACACAATCTAGAAGGAAATTTTTGTTGAAGTAAATAATGAAACCCAAACAGGTAGACATTTTATGTTGATGAATTATCTTAAGGTAACCATAGTGGAATAATACTGTGAAATAAAGGTCAGTTTTCTCCTGTGCATAGCCACAGACAGATGTAGGAATTCCCTACCTATGCTAGAAGATATGTTTCTTATTCTAGTAAGTCCTTAAGTGGTAAGTGACCTTTCTGGGATCTTTCAAGCTAATATTTATTAAAAACTTTCCCAAACTTTTAAAAATTATTTTTAAAAACAGTGTATGTTTTGCACCATCATAAAGTAAGCCATTTTATAAAATTTTGAAAAATATGACAGAAGATAATCACCCATGATGCTATCGTTGTAACACAGTACTCTTGATATTTCTTTCCAGTTCAGTCTTTTTCCAGTGCATACATTTTATACCAAGATATAGTAGATAAACACTATGTGTATGTTATCTTATATCCTGTAGTATATTAATATCATAAGCGTCCACATTTTGTTCCAGTGTTAGGTCCTGTTATTTCATTGAGACCCCAATCTTTCTTTCTTCTTTCTTCATTCTCTCATAGTTACACTCAATTCATATAGTTTAAAGGAACAACTTGTTTTCTACATTGTTTCAGGTGAAAGTGTAGAATATATTTCCTCTAACTTTGGTTTCCGTTCTTAGTTTACAGCTGACCTTGACCAGTTTGATCAGTTACTACCCACGCTGGAGAAGGCAGCACAGTTGCCAGGCTTATGTGAGACAGAGAGGATGGATGGTGCGGTCACCAGTGTAGCCATCAAATCGGAGATCCTGCCACCTGCACTTCAGACCACCACTGCCAGACCCACTTCCAGGCTGAATAGTATGTGTTGGGGACAGAACTTCATTTTAAATGTTTAATGATAATATGGATTAGTGCTTTGTCTCTCATCATTATTGCACAGACCTTTTGTTTGTTGAGAGTGAAATATCTTTTCATTAATGCCACTCTTAGTAATACACAGTTACTTTCAGACATATGAACTTCACTCATCCTGTCTATTTTAAGTTATAGTATAACCTCTACTTTTTTGTAATTGATGTTAAGGTGAGTAGTTGATGTTAAGGAGAGCAATTTTGTGTTCTTACCCAAAACATTCCATAGTAGGACTTTCAGAAATATAATACTGGATCAGATTATGTTTCCCAAAGGGTCTTCCTTGAACACTAGTCCTATGAAAAAAAGGATTTTGTGCTAACATACACTGGGCAAATGCTACGTGACATATACACCATTCCTCTGTTAAAATTCCACAGTGCATATTAAAGGTTTTAGGAAGTCCTGTGTTAGATGAACTAGTTTATATATTTTAAAAATTGTTTTGCTTTATCTTTGTGCCAGTTTATTGTTTTTTAATTTAAAACAAAATTTTATACAATTTTTAAAGTTTACACTCCATTTACAGTTATTACAGAATATTGACTATATTCCCCATGTTGTACAATACATCCTTGTAGCCTGTCTTACAAGTTAAATTTAAATTTAATTTAAAGATTTCTTTAACCCAGCATTTGCCAAACTTTTCTTGATTATGGAATTCCTTTTCTCAAGTAATACATATTACCCCACAGAATGAGTTTTTCATGGGGCACTGTTTAGGAGACATCTATGTTGAAATAGGTCATGACTCCTCTAGCGCATGTTAGCATTCTCCTACTTAAGAGACACTTTGAATAGTATACTTACAATTCATGAAGATAGTTTTCACCCATCAAATTTTGAAGTTGAAAAAAATAGTGGTGATAATTCCATTGTGTGACCTTGAAAGTAAAGGAAACTAACCAGCTCACTTTCAAAATTTGCCTGTCCCTCTTCTAATGGGACCAGATGTGGGCCTTGTTTATTTCAGTCTGACTACAGCTTTTAGCTGGCATGACACAATTCCCAAAAGCTTACCAAGATTTCCAGACATCTGGAAAGAAAAATCTCAAGTCATCTCTGACATTTTTGGAAGCAGTTTTTCAGCTGACCAGAACACTAGATGAGAGCAGGAGCCTAGGTTCAAGTCTCATATTTCCCGTTTATTAACGGTAATACCTTAAGCACATGAATTTTCTGAGTCTCATTCTCTTTATCTGCAAAATAAGAATTAGATGAAACAACTTCAGAAGTCTTCTAATTGAAATAGAGATTCCAGACTCTGGGATATCCGGCACAGTTGGGGAAACAATGAGGTGTAAGTCTAAGAGGAGATAAAATGAAAGTCTGCATATTGATTGGTTTCATCCTCGTCCTTCCCCTTCCAATGTGGGAGACTGGAGGGGTTATCTCAGGAGATACCAAATGGCCAGAAAGAAGATGTCCGGATATTGGTATGTATGGGGAAATCCCTAAAGTGCAAAGGTCATGCTACCATCTAAGCATCCAACAGTGAAGGCTACCAGCAGACACAAGCCTCACACTGAGCCCAACCATTCAGTGTTTTAGAACACTGTATCTGTTTAGAATAGACACAGCCAAAGATAATCAGGACGTTGAGGGAAGTCTGTAACTTGAAAGAGAGCAAACAAAACAAGGTCGAGCTTCACTTTTTCTTCCCTGCTTTCTATATGTCTTTTGGTCTTTTTGTTCTTTCTGACAGCTTTTCTCAGCTTTATTTTCTAATATTTCTCTTGCATTTAAAAAATTTTGGATATCTAATTTCCAAAAATTCTTGCTTTTTGTCCCTTTTTTTCTTCCCATGTTATTCATGGATGAAATATCTTTTCAAAAATTTTTTAGTCCATACACTCATTGTATACTTCCTTTGCATACTCTTTTTTTGTTTGTTTGACAGGTCCTAGAAGATATACTTCAGCGAACAGGGAGAAAACCAAAAAAGAAAAACGTACAGGGTCCAGGGGAAACAGGATCTGAAGGGAAGTCCAGGAATGATGAGCAAGATTAGAGAACAACCAGTGTTGATTGGAGCAGGGGGCCTGAGTCCTCTGGAAAGGCAGCCTCCAAGGGAGAAATTACATTTATCTCTTTGAGTTTATAGGAAATATTAATGATAGATTTATGTCAATAATGTTGAAGCATCCAAAAATTTCTCCTAGAAAAGCAGGAAAATGAAAAAAAATAAGATAATTGTTAACTCCAGAAAAAAGAAATCATGATATAAGAAAGGATGTTTGAACATAGTACACGACATGCCTTAGCAGTGAGTAATATTTGTGTAGTCGTAAGAATCTAAATATTAACTTTTTATTTTATAAAGAACTGTGATCTCTGTTAGGGAATTGAGGGCACAGGAGGTAATAAGAGAGGTGATGTGAGAGAACTAAAACCCCATCTATCATGATGGGGAGTCAGAAATCTAAAATGGAGGTATTTTAGAAATAATTAGGCAAATGCTAAAGAAAACAGCTACACAAGTTGTGAATGGTTGCCTCTGTTGAAAGGGAAATAATTAAAGGATTGGAAGGGGCAAGACAGAAAACTGCTTTTATTCATAATAGGCCTTTTGGTCCTGATTTTTAAATTTATGTATATGTGTTAATTTGATGAAAATTAAAGTTAATAAAAATAGAAGGGGGACTTCCCTGGTGGTGCAGTGGTTAAGAATCTGCCTGCCAACGCAGGGGACATGGGTTCAAGCCCTGGTCTGGGAAGATCCCACATGCCGCGGAGCTACTAAGCCCGTGCGCCACAACTACTGAGCCTGCACTCTAGAGCCCGCGAGCCACAACTACTGAGCCTGTGTGCCACAACTACTGAAGCCTGTGCATCTAGAACCTATGCTCCGCAACATGAGAAGCCACCACAGTGAGAAGCCCACGCACCTCTAGGAAGGGTAGCCCCTGCTCGCTGCAACTAGAGAAGGCCACGTGCAGCAAGACCCAACGCAGCCAAAAATAAATAAATTAATTAATTAATTAAAAAAAAATAGAAGGTGTCTTCTAGCTCTACAAGTCTGTGAAAGTAGAGTGTTTTTCATTCATAATCTGTCTTGAGGCAAATAGCTCTTTTTTCTTTCTTGAGATTTCCTTCCCTGAATACAGCTCCATGTATAAAAGTTTGTAAATAGGCCAGAATCTGTTAAACCCTGTGCTGTAGTATTGCTGAAGGCCAGAAGCATAGAGGGGAAGAAATTGAGGTAAATGAGGGGAGGGTGATAGCTGCAGACAGTGTTTACAAAGTTTCCATACCGACAAGAAAAAAGGTTTCAAGAGGCATAAGGCTAAGGAGACAAGTTGGACAGGAGAAAGGAAAAGATAACAAAAGACTGGAGAAGGAAAAAGAAAGAAAAAAAGATGAGGACAAAAATACGATAGCTTATAAAGGGAAGAGAACAGCCTCTGATTCTCTGCCCCCTCTAGCCTCTACACTGCCCACCACTACCTTTCACTAGAGCCAGAGTCCATTATCCAGTAGCTGATTCCATGTCTTAACCTTGTGTCCAAAGGTCTCACATAGGACAGTTTAATTATCATAGTATTTCACCACCTGAGATATACCTATTAGAACTTCTGGATCTATCTGCCATGTCACTTATCTTTTCTGTCATACTTTGCACTGTATTCTGAGAGAGTCTCTGGGCCAGATTTTCTGGATCAAAACTGAATCTTCAACCATATCCATTCTGCTCTTCAGTCAATCTATTGAGTTCTTTTATTTGTGGCGATCACGTTTTTAGAAATTTTTTTTCATAGAAGTCTATTACCATTTATGTATATGATAGACTTTTAAATCTGTGTGATGATAAATTTAGCATATTACTTTAGGGCTCATCTATTTTCTGTAACAACCCTTTTTCCTTCAAAGTTTCTTTCTTTCTTTGTCAAATTTGCTATCTTTCTTTTCTGCTGTTGACTTTTCTTGAATGTTTGGTAAATCAGGGCTGTCTGTCCATATATACTGAAAAAGACCTAGAATGAAACATCTTGGTAGCTAGAGTGTTTCTTTAGCTAAAGTGAGAGGCCTTTTGCTCTGGCAGTGAATGTAGGTTCTGATTATAGAGGCCCTGATTCTTAGTTGTCGTTGTGAAGGAGTGGGGGTTGGTGATGGGGAAATCCCTTGTGGCAGCCCTCACACACACTTTGGGAGATTCCCTGGGCAGAACTCCCACACTGAGTCATGTACTCACCACTTTAATCCCATGGGCAGACGCCAGAGTCAGCTGCACTCAGAGCAGGGCCTGGTGACAGCTGTTCAGTTGTCCTTTAATTATCCCAGCAATCACCCATGGCCTGTTCCTTTACCCGCTCGAATGACCACTGAACCTGGAGTTGTTCTAGTGTTCTTCTGAGAAAAACCCCCTTTTTGGAAAATCTCCTCTTTGTCCTGATGTAAGGTTTTTAGTTTAGGTCAATTTCACCATCAGTTTTATCTTTCCATCTGTTTTATCTTTCAGAAATTCTTCATTGTTCTAGTCAGCTGCCATGCTGCTTCTTTTGCCTCTCCTTCAGCTGTAGATTTGTTTTCCCCTTTTAATTTCTTCTGTTTCAGTGATAATTTTACACATCAAATAAAATATAGATGATATATTTCACATTGAACCAGAAATTTTCCTTAGGTCTATTTACATATGAGGAAACTAAGGTCATAAGTTCCAGAGAAAGAAAAGAAAACACACACAAACAAAAACTTGCCCAAAGTTATCCAGTTAGTATATGCAGAACCAGGATTTAAATTTCAGTCTGCCTGGTTTCAAAACACATTGTTTATATGCACACACACACCCATGCAGTGTGACCAAGTGATTTAAATAATTTTGTTAGAAATGTACTACAAGAGCACATCAAGAGACAACTTAGGAGGATGTTGATCAAAATATACATAATGTGCTTTCTTGGCAGTACCTTCAGAACCTCTACTATGTCCTTTTGACCATCTTTAAATTTCTATCCCTTGAGGGTGGATTTGACTTTTGAAGTTTTGTGAAGTTATTTGGAGCCAAATTTGTTGATCTGAAAAGAATAATACTTTTTAAAACATCAGAACCAAAATTAGATGTAGTTATAAGGAGTCGTATTTTCTTGAAGGACTTGTATACTGGTTAAGACAGTTCTAGAAGAATTCCAAAAATATTTGAACATTGGCAACATCACTGAAGTAAGGAATGACCTACTGAGGTGCTTGTTTTTATGTTCTATGAACATACAGATTCTGAGATGATTATTTTTAAAATATTATTAATCTGTAGTACATTAATAGTGTTCATAACTCTAAAAATAAATGTTTCACATAAAATATTTTCAGTACTTAAAAACTCCATTTTTAGTTCCCTGTTTCTGAGGTTGTGTTTAGTGTGTTGTGGCTATCGGTAGGCATTTTGCTAGTACAAAACTATAATGAATAATCTTATGTAGAGATAGTTGACCACATTTGAGAGTATATCTGAAATATAAATTCTGAACAGAATTGCTGGGTCAAAGGGTAGACAGATTTTGCCAAATGGCCTTTCTTATGCCAGTTTACACTCTAACTGATAATGTTCCTCTTTCTACACATCCTTTCTAATAAGTTGAATTATGCACTGTCTCATCTTTGCCAATTTGATGTGTTTTTTTTTAAGTATCTCAATGTAGTTTTAATCTGTATTTCTTTTGTTGTGAATTAGGTTGATCATTTTTCAATGATTTCATGTGACCTGTTTATATTCTCTGACCATATATCTATTGGGTTATTCAGTTTTTATCTTATTGATTTATAGTTCTTTTTGTATAGTAGAGAAATTAGTCAAATAAAACATTGTAACTGCTGTGCATAGTTAACAGCCAAATGTAACACAAAACTGAACCAGAAGTCTCTTTACCAACAGCTGAAGAAAATTAACTGTGAACATCACAATCACTAGATGCTGAATCAACTCTTAGTGGAGTAAAGTGTGCAAAAGCCACTCTCTTGATTAGACAATGCTTTCTACTTTGCAGAAGTTTTTAAATTTTTTAATAATATAAGTTTTTTAAGCTGGAATCACTGTGGCTCATGGGGATATAAAGTTTTCTTTTAACCATGTTTAAAATGGAGAAAATATGATGTTGAGCCCTTTGCTCAGATGATTAAAAAAAAAACAAAACCATTAATAGCTTGATCAAGAATCGCTAAGAGCTTGTTTTCTACCCCTGCTTCAGCTGCCTCTCTCCAACAGAGACTAGTAAATGCAGTAATGCGTCCCTTTAAAAATTACTATGCCTGTCTTGTGTAACATATATACATACTTACTCATGTTTGCAATAGAGACACAAACATGACCAAAAATAGTAGGTTTATTCCCTGGACAAAGAGAGATAAAGTGTGTATTTCGTAAAACATTCCAGCAAATCCTCGAATTTTTTTATGTAAGTGCGTTTCTAAAGGAAGTCCTAAATGTTGAAGTGACTTTTAGAATAAAAACCAACTTCTTTTAAGCATACAGCCTATGCAAACAAAGCTTTTAATTGAATCAGTGATTGATTTCTTTGGATTTTCCTCCCCTTTTCACCAGATTTAGCATGTGAATCTTACTTTATTTTGAAAATATTTTATCCAACTTGTTTTCTTAACGTTTTTTCCCATCAAGACTACTAAAATGAGATACTGTGTCCTATTACTGAGTCAAATAAACTATCCTGTAATACTAAGTATTGATGGTAGACAGCCATATAAATTTTCTTTGACTCTTAAATATAATTATTTTGTTTAGGTTAGATTTCTAAAATGGAATAAGATTGAAAAATTAATGTGTGGAACAGAGCAATGAGACAGCTTTAGATAATCTTTGACCAACTTCCTGATTGAAGTAATGAGAGGAATTAAGTGATTACTTTCCTATCACCGTTTATTGTTGTTGTTTGGTGTTTTTTGTTTGCTTTGTTTTTTGCTTTTTTTTTTTTTTTTCCAGACTCCTTTAGAATTTGATTTCTCTATCATTTGTCATGATAAAGAAGACAAGTTTAATTGCAGGCTATAATTCTTTGCATGTAGAAGTGAATGTGCTTTTATATGGACTCCTATATTTCATTCATACTAAATATTGAGTATATTTCACATAAAAGTGAGCCTAACATGTTTTGTGTAGTTAATAATGATCAGTATCCAGCATTAAATAAATTTGGGGAGCATCCTTAAATCTACTTATTCTCCATTCATTAGAATGAGGAATTCTACCTAATTATGTTTTTTCTTAAGCCACCAATGCTTTCTTAGTTTTTGTTTTTGTTTTTAGTTTGCTAGGGCTGCCATAATAATAAAATACCACAGACCAGTGGTATTTTATTGTCAGAAATTTATTTTCTCACAATCTGAAGGCTCGAAGTCCAAGGTTAGGGGGTTAGCAGGTTTGGTGTCTTCTGAGGCCTCTCTCACTAGCTTGCGGATGGCTTCCTTCTTACTATGTCCTCATGGCCGTCCCTCTGTCTGTGTTGTCTGTGTCCTAATCACCTCTTCTTTTAAGAACACCAGTCATATTAAATTAGAGCCCACCCTAACGACTCTATTTTAACTTAGTCACTTCACGCAAAGCCCTGTCCCCAAATACAGTCATATTCTGAAGTACTAGAGGTTAAGGCTTCAACCTATGAATTTTGTTCTCTTTAGAGATTACAAATAACCATGAGAAATACTAAAAGAAAATAAAGTAATCCTTAATCTCACAACCTAAAATCTACCAAGGATATATAGCCTACCAGCATTTTTTCTATTAATATATATGAAATAGCTTATAAAAACAGAATCATCCTGAACATAATGTCTTGGATTATACTTTTTTTCTTTTTCATTTATCAGCATGTTGTAAATATCTATACCATAATTCATTAATCAATCAGCAAATTTCTGGTATTTTATTTACAGTTCTTTCCTACTATAAATAGTACAGAAATAAACCTTTCAAAAAAATTGCCCACACAGAAATGTTCTAAAGTGCACAAATTATTTTCTTCTATTACAAGACATAATTCAACCCCTTTTTTCATTCATCATTATAGACATCAATTAATTATACTGTTATTGTACAGCTATATTCTCCGTTAACAACTGTAGAGTTTTGTCCCCAGACTGCAGTGCCCTTTAGTTTCTGTTCCTGCCTTTTATAGAACATATTTTATCTTTTACTTGCAGCTCTCATTTTATGACAGTAACACTGTCCCTACTTATAGCATATTCTAATATGATGTAGACTGAATAAGCAGTTAACCAAATTGTTATGATTGTCTTTAAAATAAATAATTTCAGACAAAGTCCTAAGTGATTCTCTTACGGTAATATATAAAAACTTTTAACATCGGACTGCCTTTGATTCAGAGAACTTTTCTCACTTTCTCATTTACTTATTATGTGGTCACATTCTAGATAATTTAAGTTTCTGAATAAGTGACTTTTGTATCACTGAGGTAGTATTTTATAGGGGAAATCTCACTCTACTGTACAATATATTACTTCTTAAAAGTATTATCATCTTATCTTCCATTGTAATATGTCCTGACTTCTTACCTTTTCTTCTTTAACCAGGATTACCTGAGCTGGAATTGGAAGCAATTGATAACCAGTTTGGACAACCAGGAAGTGGTGATCAGGTTTCATGGACAAATAATACAGTGACAGCTGTAAATCAGAATAAGCCAGAGGAGTGAGTAATACATTTTGTATATTATGAAGTATCAGATACCAACTTCTACAGCAAAGAACTACTTTTCCCAAACTAGATTCCAGCCTGTATTGGTATTTTGTGAGATATTAATAGAAGTGAAAGTTTAATGAAAAGAAAAGGATGGAGGAGGACACTGAATCAAACAGATTTATTTACTGCATGACTGCAAGGCTAGTGTACATTGTAATTATCAGGAGGCTGATAATAGTATGCAGCTGTTGTTTTATTTTTCATCTCTTACTTTTCTTTGATTGATTACCATAAAATTCCTGGGACCTGTGGATGAATTGGCCTCAGCACAACAACTGTGTTGCTCTTTATTTTGTCCAGCTTTTCTCTTTGTTTGGAGCAAGAGTGGATAAGAAGGGAAGGTACTTTCCACATCTACTCAGTGTCCCATCTTAATTAGAATTTAATTTCTTAATCCACACGGGTAGCTCCATTCCAACACATAGACTATATCTCATATATAGCAACCAAAGGATGAGTAGGTAATATTGAGTGTGGAGCCTTAACTGTGAACTGTAGTCCCATTCACCTTCCCAAAAGAAGAATCCTTATAATTACATTATTATACAAGTAGTATTAGTACTAGTATTATCTTCTATGTATTTCCAAGTTTTATGCATCAGTTGGTATCAGTTTGGATTAGACTACGTATTTCCTACGTGTAATCAACAATTTATTGCTTAACACTGAGCATGTTTCATTTTTCTAGTTTGATTTCTTTTGTAAATGGTAATCATGTCATGTTATCAATATAATTTGATCATCTTTGAAAATTAAGTAATATAATGTGTACTGTTTTGATTATGGTTCAATTATCAATAATTAATGGCACCCATAGAATAAATAGTATAAATCTTGATATAGACTAAATGATTTTTTTCTGAGTTTTTGGTTGATTTTTATTTTTTACTTCTGTTAAGAATTATTTTCTCTTAACTATGGTTAATTTTTCAGGCTATTTCTGTAAGCTAACATGAAGAATATGGAAACAAAATTCAGTGATTGACAAAATAATGAAAAATATATTCAAGCTACATACCAAACATTCATAAATTTCTGCCCATTAAGTATAGAAAATTTCATTGCATAAGAATTGGTTAAAAAAGCATCTCAACAGAGAATCTCCTAGAACTATATTTGCATATATATGTGTTTGTGTGTGTGTATTTGCATTCTTAAGGTTGAGTACTTATTTGCTATATCAGTCTTAAACTTTCTTATCTTTTGATTCTGCAGCCAGTGCATTAGTTCACAGTTAGATGAGCTTCTCTGTCCACCAACAACAGTCGAAGGAAGAAATGATGAGAAGGCTCTTCTTGAACAGCTGGTATCCTTCCTCAGTGGCAAAGATGAAACTGAGCTAGCTGAACTAGACAGAGCTCTGGGAATTGACAAACTTGTTCAGGTATTTACTAAAGTTGGCATTATTTAAATGATGGAGCCCTGAAAGCTAGAAAATTATTTTTAAGCAAGACTTTTCCGTATTACTCTCACTGTGTTTTAGCTGTTTTATAATTTACCCTTGTGAAAGTTATCAAAATATATAATAGTTAAATAATGGGCTTTTTAAACAAAAATATCGTAATAATTGGAATTAGAAATAATTAGAATTAGAGAGTTTTAGGCTTTTACTATGGAACATAATCTTAGAAGCTCCCCCTAGAATAGAATCCATATTTTATATCATCACTTCTTATTTTAGGACTTAATTTGTCCTTCATTCATGCTAGACTTCAACCTATATGTTCCATGACATTCCAACTTCCGGGTTAGCGTTTTTCAGACTTTGTAGTTAAACGATCACTTTAGTGTATCATGACCAGTATTTTTTTTTTTTTTAACATCTTTATTAGAGTATAATTGCTTTACAGTGGTGTGTCAGTTTCTGCTTTATAACAAAGTGAATCAGTTATACATATACATATGTTCCCATATCTCTTCCCTCTTGCATCTCCCTCCCTCCCACCCTCCCTATCCCACCCGTCTAGGTGGTCACAAAGCACCGAGCTGATCTCCCTGTGCTATGCGGCTGCTTCCCACTAGCTATCTGTTTTACGTTTGGTAGTGTATATATGTCCATGCCACTCTCTCACTTTGTCCCAGGTTACCCTTCCCCCTCCCCGTATCCTCAAGTCCATTCTCTAGTAGGTCTGCATCTTTATTCCCATCTTGCCCCTAGGTTCTTCTGACCATTTTCTTTTTTTTTTTTAGATTCCATATGTACATGTTAGCATACGGTATTTGTTTTTCTCTTTCTGACTTACTTCACTCTGTATGACAGTCTCTAGGTCCAACCACCTCACTACAAATAACTCAGTTTCGTTCCTTTTTATGGCTGAGTAATATTCCATTGTATATATGTGCCACATCTTCTTTATCCATTCATCTGTTGATGGACACTTAGGTTGTTTCCATGTCCTGGCTATTGTAAATAGAGCTGCAATGAACATTTTGGTACATGACTCTTTTGGAATTATGGTTTTCTCAGGGTATATGCCCAGTAGTGGGATTGCTGGGTCGTATGGTAGTTCTATTTTTAGTTTTTTAAGGAACCTCCATACTGTTCTCCATAGTGGCTGTATCAATTTACATTCCCACCAACAGTGCAAGAGGGTTCCCTTTTCTCCACACCCTCTCCAGCATTTATTGTTTGTAGATTTTTTGATGATGGCCATTCTGACCGGTGTGAGATGATCTCATTGTAGTTTTGATTTGCATTTCTCTAATGATTAATGATGTTGAGCATTCTTTCATGTGTTTGTTGGCAATCTGTATATCTTCTTTGGAGAAATGTCTATTTAGGTCTTCTGCCCATTTTTGGATTGGGTTGTTTGTTTTTTTGATATTGAGCTCATGAGTTGCTTGTATGTTTTGGAGATTAATCCTTTGTCAGTTGCTTCATTTGCAAATATTTTCTCCCATTCTGAGGGTTGTCTTTTCGTCTTGTTTATGGTTTCCTTTGCTGTGCAAGAGCTTTTAAGTTTCATTAGGTCCCATTTGTTTATTTTTGTTTTTATTTCCATTTCTCTAGGAGGTGGGTCTAAAGGATCTTGCTGTGATTTATGTCATAGAGTGTTCTGCCTATGTTTTCCTCTAAGACTTTGATGGTGTCTGGCCTTACATTTAGGTCTTTAATCCATTTTGAGTTTATTTTTGTGTATGGTGTTAGGGAATGTTCTAATTTCATTCTTTTACATGTAGCTGTCCAGTTTTCCCAGCACCACTTATTGAAGAGGCTGTCTTTTCTCCACTGTATATTCTTGCCTCCTTTATCAAAGATAAGGTGACCATATGTGCGTGGGTTTATCTCTGGGCTTTCTATCCTGTTCCATTGATCTATATTTCTGTTTTTGTGCCTGTACCATCCTGTCTTGATTACTGTAGCTTTGTAGTATAGTCTGAAGTCAGGGAGCCTAATTCCTCCAGCTCCGTTTTTCTTTCTCAAGATTGCTTTGGCTGTTCAGGGTCTTTTGTGTTTCCATACAAATTGTGAAATTTTTTGCTCTAGTTCTGTGAAAAATGCCTGTGGTAGTTTGATAGGGATTGCATTGAATCTGTAGATTGCTTTGGGTAGTAGAGTCATTTTCACAATGTTGATTCTTCCAATCCAAGAACATGGTATTTCTCTCCATCTATTTGTATCATCTTTAATTTCTTTCATCAGTGTCTTATAATTTTCTGCATACAGGTCTTTTGTCTCCTTAGGTAGGTTTATTCCTAGATATTTTATTCTTTTTGTTGCAATGGTAAATGGGAGTGTTTCCTTAATTTCACTTTCAGATTTTTCATCATTAGTGTATAGGAATGCAAGAGATTTCTGTGCATTAATTTTGTATCCTGCTACTTTACCAAATTCATTGACTAACTCTAGTAGTTTTCTGGTAGCATCTTTAGGATTCTCTATGTATAGTATCATGTCATCTGCAAACAGTGACAGCTTTACTTCTTCTTTTCCAA